>NW_010241763.1:0-10827 GCF_000690775.1 Eurypyga helias | reverse complement strand
CTATGGGTGGAAGAGTGTCAAGTATCTCAGCCTCAGTGTCTGTTAGGTCATGTGCCATGAAGTCACATGAAGTATGAAGTTGAGCCATCTCTGAATAGTGTCCTTGAGAACAGCTTAATAAACAAAACTGAATTGTTTTGATACTTTCGAGGGTCACGGTATTTTGGAATTTCATTTCTATTTTAAGTCCCTTTCTGATACGGGATCAAACTTAATTTGAGACTTCCTTATGGTGGTCCCAAATCCTGCTCATCTGCACTGCTGTTTCCCTCCTGTGAAGCTAGGAGACCTTGGAGCTGAGGCTGCAACGCTGACCGAGCCGCAGGCTGTGGCAGTCCTTACCCTCGCCACGCTAAAACCTGTCCTGGCCCCCTCTGTGAGGGGTCAGCACACACCTTCTCTGCCTCCCCTGCTTATGTAGCCTCAACGGAGAGTAGTGGGTGGCTTTTGTGTCACCTTTGTGCTACAGAAGAGATCTTTGCTTGTCCTGCACAGGCTGCCCAAGAAGGTCCAGTAGCTCTGAGCTTTGTCAGCCTTGGAGGGTCGGAATCGTTCCACACCAGTGGTGTAATTTTAGAGCGTGTGTGTACCTGTCTCACGAGACCCATAGCTGTAAGTGCCAGCTTCTTCACCTAATCTAATATGCAGTATTATTTGGAAGCTGATATTTAAAAATTTTTCTTCTTGAAGAGTTGAAGCTTTTCTCTCTTCTTTCGCTGAAACCCAAAATTGTCCATAAAGCTGCTGGAGCCAGAACATGAGGAATCCAATGCTGTTTTGGGAGACAGGCATCACAGTGGCTGTGACTGAAAGCTTCCTCACGCTGTGTTTTGTTGTTCTCAAACCTGGGTTTAGCAAGGATGAGAGAGAACCGACTAAGACATTGGTCCTTTTCATTCCTCTTCTTTGTGTGCACAATGGGGCCCTGTAAATTTTTGGGGCTGTTTCTGCTTCCCACCTCATCTGTTCTCAGGGCTGCCCTTGTTGGGACCGGGCTGAGAAGGACTTCACTTCTAGTCAAGGGTAGACCCTGGCACAGATGGGCTCTTGCCGTGTCTTGGCTGTACGTCTGCTTTTCCCATTGTGATCTTCGTTGGGGATGGGAGCTGTTGCCCTGTCAAGCATCCAGCCTCATCGAGGCCACCTCTTGGCTTGAAAATAAAGGTGAGACTGTGGAGAGCGATGTCCCCAGAGTCGATTCGCGGGTAAACGACGTGGTATCAGGGTATTTCAGCGCCTGCTGAAAGGCCTGGTTAAGATTCAACTCCGTTGTTGCTGCTGGTTGGAGATGGTCGTTCTGAACTCTACGCTGTTGATGTGTGGCATTTGGGTGTTGCAGAGGAGCCAGCTAACGTGAGCTTGTGTTCGAAATGTTTTTATAACGTTCATTTTACCGTAAACAATTCATTAAAATGACTTGCTAAGTCTTAGACAAGTGGATTTTTGAAGGTTGCTCATTTTACTTATCCACCCAAAGTCAATTTGAGTATGAATATATAACATTTTACTCGTAATAACAAACAACTTCAGAGAAGAGACATTTGTTCTGGAGGCAGAGATTCAAACTAGACAGCAATGATGCATTACAAATATATAATTATTTGCACTAATATTTGAGCAGGTGGAATGGATTAGTACATGGTCAACATTGCACTGCTGATAACATGTATTTTTCTATATTAATATGTACTGTGCAACATGTATTAAAATTGTCAATAATTCATTTTAACAGAGATAGCAATATTTATATTGCTGTGTTCTACAGACAGCAGAGCGAATTGTTAAAATGTGCAAAGCTGGGCTAGATTTAACTTAACTTTGTTTCCCAGTGTGTCTGGTTTTAATTTCTCATTAAGAAAAAAACAACAGCGCCCCTTTCAACCTAGAAAGATTTGGGTTTTTTTTTTGCTCTTTCTGGGATTTCTGATCCAAATTCCTTTCCCTCCTGCTCTCCCTACCCTGTTAGGAAACAACATCTTGAAGTGAGACCCGCAACGCCCAGCCCGGCCACTTGTATTAATACTGGTATGCAGCCTCACTTCAGGTGCTTAGTAGAGGGGTTCCCTCTGTGGGTTCTCCTGAATTAACTGAAGATTACTAGTTGTTTTTTTTCTTAAGACCTATTTTGTCTTCTGCTGTGTTGGCTGTTGCTTTTCCCTCTTAATGCATTTTTCTGGAAGCCTCTGAGGGTAAAGTCAGTCTGTTTAACTGGTGCATGTATCTCCTTTTCATAAAGGAGGAGCGGGAGGACTCCTCTGTGCTCCTTGTCCCTGGAAAATCCCATGTTAAGCAGAAAGTGCAGCATGGGATGAGCCACTAAGTTTTAGAGGGGTATCCTGAATCATGGTGTCTGCAGGTGTTTCTTGGCAGTTGTGTTGTTCTGAGATGCAGACATGGGGGGTTGCGTTCAGGAAAAAGTGGATTTTGTTGCTTTTCCCTCCCAGGGATGTCTGTCTGCAGGCAGGCAACCGAGTTGCATGCAACAGCTGAGTTCACAGCAGCCAGAATCCGTGCATCCATCTGAACACTTGGAAATGACTTCCCTGTCCAGCCAGACGCAAGTTCATCCAGACTGGTGATTCTCTCCATTTCTGGGTCTTTTTTTAGTACATGTAATATATATTAATCTCAGAAGTGGTGGAGCGGATGGATTGCTCCTTCTTCTTGTCTAGGTAACTAGTTTGTTCTGAAACAGCATATTTGAAAAGCTTCTTCGAAGCTGTAATGGCATCCTTCCGTGGAGTCTGAGCATCTGACATAAATGCCTGCATGAACTGACCCCCGGTTGAGGCTAAAGACAAAGTCTTGCTTAGCATTTGAGAAACAGCTTGCTGGTTTTTAATTTATTTTCTTCTTCCAGCAACAGCGAGAACCTTAAATAGTAATTTTGAGGCTGGGCTTGAAGTCCAGGTCTTCGGAAGGAGACCAGAAATAGCCAGTTTACGTTTGCACAATGTGTAGGCGTTGTGCCAAATTCACTGCTGGTGTGAGCAGCTGTAACTTTGCCAGCTTCAATGAAAACACGAATTTTTAAAAGTCCATAAGCACGTTAGACACATACCTTTGACTTTCCACTATTAGTTTTGTTGCTTACATAGCATGAGGTTTTCCGTAGTACATAATCCAATGCCTAAATATAGTAATTCCAATGCACTTGAGATCAGTTAGATTCGGACTTTTAAACTCAGTTTTGTCTATAAAGATAATGTTATCTTGATGAAGGGATTTGGTATTTAAAGTGTCTGAACAAGTCTAAGCGGCTCTTGGGCGTTTTAATTTTTATTTAGCTGCTTTTAGCCCAATCACTAATCAAATTAAAATCAACCCTGACTGGTGCATAACTCGGAGCAGATAGTGGAGCATGTTTAGCTGATAGCACTTAATTTGTTGGCTTAATTTGAGGTGCTAAGGTGGTGCTTTTAGCAAAAACGAATGCCTCTTTCCTGAAAATTGAGTAGGATGAAGTGGCTTCTGGGGGATGAAAAGGCATATATCCAGGGTGTGGTAGTCCCTGCAAAGATGGGGAAAGATCCCTTTGAAGTCTTTACACTACAAAGGCACTTTGCTTTAAAGGAAATTACTTTATTTGGTCTTGATAAATAAAGATCCTGTAATACCACTGGTTGTGTGTAGGGAGGAGGGGAAGGGTGTGAAAGAGCTGTCAGCTTCCCTCTAGGAAAATTATTCCAGAACGTACCCTCAGATCAGACCACCAGAGGGAGAATGCCTCGTGTGGCAGCGATGTGATCCAAAACGTCGTTTCTTCCCAAGCTGTTCTTTGTGCAGCGCGTAATTCTCTCCATGTTGGCGTTTTCAATTCAGACCCGCCGTATGAGGTAACGAACAGGAAGGTGGGCAGTTTTCTGTTTTGTTTCATGTAAAAATGGTACATTTAGCAACGTTAGGGGCCTACCTTAAAAAGAGAAGGCAGAAAATAATGATTCAATGGGAGTGCTTAGTGCTCAACTGTTCAGTCATGTTGTGAGGGCAGAAATCAACAGCAGTATCAGCTAAAGAAGAGAGTTTGTCTTGGTTCTTTATTTCCAGGACTGAATAAGGTCCTAATCAGGCTCAGGAAATGTCTGTCCTTTACTCCTGAAAACTTGTAGGAGTTGATCAACTTGGTTTAAGGAACTGTGTGAGTTACATAGTGTGCTGTCAGAGAAGGGAGCTGTTCCAAAGTCTGATTCATCCTGGCATGGATCTAAAGTAGGACAGATGATTTGCTTCCTAGAAGAGTCTCTGTTGCTTCATCAGTTATGAAGGGACACAAGCCACTTGTTTAGACCAGCTAAAATGAGATGCCTAAAGAGTAAGATGGCCTCACCTACTTGTAGAGGCCAAGGAAGCCCACTGATACTTATTATTTTGACCCCTGAAGGCTCTCTGTAATGGATTCAGCCCTTTCAGCTTGCTTGGCTCATTGGACTTCATTTTCCCTGGCAAACGGAAGAATCTAGAGCTTATTTTGTTTCATTTGGAAGTCTGGTTGTAGACTAGAGAAGAGAGAATTTGATAGCAGGCAAAGACTGCCTTTCAGTGTTTTAGCAGTTGTCTTTACGAAGGCTGCAGAGTAGCTCTGGCTCCTATGGCACAGCACTGCTTATGGATTTATCTCCAGTGACAGCTTTCTGAAGAAGTACGTTAGCGTACGTGGTGATGCGGGCATGAAAACTGTGCTTCCTAGATTGCTTTGATCTTGGTCTCTTTGGTGATCTCCAAGCCAAGGGATGAGTCTCTTCTGGAGGAGCCATTCTGTTGTGACTGATGAAGAAAACAAGGAAATGGAAGAACAAGAGAAAAGAGGTTAAACTGGACAAAAAGCTTGGACTGAAATCTGAAAAATGCTTCCTTTATTTCTCTTTGCTTTGCCGTAAACAAGTCTTTGATTTCTTTAATCTGACACTGGCTAACTTCAAACAAAATGAGTTTTCTTCTAGCTTGGTTCCCTTCTGCTTGGCACCTCTCTCCTTCTACACCTGCTGGTCCTTGGCAGAGAAGAACAGGCCCTCTCATTTTGCTCCCCCTTGGATCCCAGCTCTGCCTGCGTGAGTGACAGCTGCTGTCTGACCGTTTGGTCGACTGACGACTGTGCGTTTGTCTAAGACCGCGCAATGAGGTACGATGCAAGTTAGACAATCTACAGATGCCGTCCATCTGTTCCATCGCTGGCTTCTTGTCGAAACAGACTTTCTTCCATTGTTGTTGAAAGTTTCTCTTCTGGATCTTTTCTTCCATGCTGGACACGGTGAACTTTTCCTTCGTAGGTAGAGTTCTGCAGTGCTTGTCCTGATCTGAGCGACTTGTCAGGCTTTTTTCTCATTTTTCATATTTTAGAGCTACTCTGGCAGTCTGTTGGGGTGCTCCTCGTGTTTGTCCGCTTCTTGTGGGGCTCTGTTTATGAGCTGCCTTCATGTCCTCACTACTTGTTTTCCAAGATCCGTCTTCTGTCCTTCCCAGTGGAGGTGAAGACCTAGAGTTTTTCCTCCCTGTGCAACTACTAGCCATCATATTTGCCCTTTTCTGTGTTGTGAAGTGTGAATCACAAAGCATCTTCTTTTGTCCTCTCAAAGGACCACTTGGGCTTCCTGGTGAGTGAGTTTGTTTTTAAACCAATTCCCTCAGGTTGGGACTGTGAGAGTCCCTAAAGCAGAAGGCTAACACCAGCACCAAGGAGAAATTGTTTATCTCTGTCTGAAGAAAATACTGGGTTTTCCTGGACATCTTTGCACATGCCTAGTCTCTCCTAGGGTGCTTCCATCTGACCTGCCACTTTGTCGACTCTGCCTTGGGCCTACCTTACCTGGAGGCAGTTTTGATCCTCAGCGCTCCCTCCCCTCTCTTCATCCCTCCTCCCAAGCCACCACACACTCTTCAGCCAAGGCATATTTGGCAGGATAGGCAGGAACTAGTCTAAGAATAGGATCTTTATCAGTCAAGCAGTTGCTTGTCATCTTGTCCCCTCCTGATTCACAGGTGGCTTTGAGCTTCCCCGTCTGGCAACACAGGAGGCAACTGCTAACAGAGTCTAGTTGATTCGACTCGGTAAAACAGAAGAATTTGTAATGACAGGATGAAAGATCGCCTTTTTGCACGGTGGTACCCTGAAGGCAGGCTTCTTATTCTGCAAAGTCTTGGAGATTGTGGTTGACATCCACCTTGGTGAAATGAAATAAGGGTCCTGTCCAGCCCAAAGTTGCCTTGCCCTTGTGTTAAATGTTGGCTTAGGTGGTTCATGGCATCACTGTCTCCTGTACCTGCTGAGAAGATGCTGTAAACTCACTGTGCCAGTTTATCCTATGTGAGCTTAATCTTTATTGACTTGGATTTTTCTGTAGTCTAACCTTTGCAGTTGGCCAATTCAGCCATGTCTGTACTTAGCTGCATCGCAACTATAGCTCTTACTGCTTGTATTCCGAGGTGTATGACAGGCATGGGATAATTCAGATTGAAAGGGATCTCAAAGTCATCTGGTCCACTCCCCTACTTTTAGAGCAGGGTCAGCATTGAATTTAGGTCAAAGAGGAATGGGTTTAACAGCACTGGAAAGAAGGTGGAAAAGGCTGATTTGCTGATTGTGTGTATCTAAGTCCTATTTTGTCAGAAGGGTTTTAATTACTTTTTTGTGTAATGGTTGCTCTTTGATCAGTGGGTAAACAGAAGTCTGATTTCCTAGGGAGAGATGTCCAACAGGTTCCTCCCCCTAAAATGCCTAAGACTCTTAAATCACCCTGGGGTACCCTCTGTGCTGTGTTCCCCAACTTCTAGGTGGGTGAGTGTCAGTCTGGGAGATGCACGTTAACATCTCGTATGTCTGATGTATATTAACATACATTCACACATTTTGACTGTGTTCACACACTCTGACTGCTCAACAGATGGGATAAACAATAAAGAACTCCTGAGTTTGTTCTGTAGCCTTTTAGTGAGACACTAATTTGTATTTCTGAACTTTGCTTTCAATGTTTCGCCCAAAATTTATTAGAGTAATTTTTTTTTAAGCTTCTATGTGTCCGCCACATTTGGTTAAAACGGACTAATGGGCTAAAAACAGGCTATGGAAAACTTCAGTTATTCTCCCTAACCTAAGAAATGGTGAAGTCTCTAAGGGAGGTGACAAGAAAAGCATCACAAAAGCTGTATGTTAAGGGAACAGCCAGTCCCTTAGCAGGTAACTGCTGAAAAGTGCCTCAGCTGTTGCCACTGACTGGTCTTCTAGAAAAGCACAGTCCATTGGGCTATCGGATTATATCTGGAATAAATTAGATCTTCAGGTAACAACCCATCTCCAATTCTCACCAGGTTTTCCACCTGCCAGTTAGCATCACCTCTGTTCGGGTTTAAAACTTAGCCGGCCAACTCCGCTTGCAAGTGAGGTTTGTTGAGACCCTGGCTGAAATAATTGGGTTTTGCTTGGCCAGAAACAGACGTGGAACTCCCCATGGAGAGTGATAGAGGGTTATTTCTGTGCAGCAGTCCAAAGGCATGTGTCTGAAGTAACTGCTTCATTATTAGCATCCTGCAGCAGCACAGAGCTCAGGGTGGATTTGTAATGCAGATGTTTACCTGAAATTCTTCATGGGGCCTTCTGCTCAGTGGGTACAATCCATAATAATAATTGTTTCTGTTGTCCCAGCACAAAACACAAAGAATACTCCCCAAAAGACAGAGGATACTGGGTTGGATACTGTGAATGAGGGGTTGGTTTGGTGAACAGGCTCACGTGAGTGCAAGATGTGTTTTGGGGCCACGTCATGCAGAAGGGAAAGCTGCAGAGTAGGAGTTGTGCCCTCTAGAAAGATTCCTATAAGAGTGGGGCCCTGATGGGAACGTCTCTTCCTTCCTTCTCCTTGCCCAAGTGCAGTCTGGTGCTGTGCTTCTCCTGCTTTCTGTCCAGAACGAGTGAGACTTCATTGGCCTGTGTTTCTGGCATTCAGGCTGGCTCAGGTATTGCTTGTGTGAAGGGCTGTCCCCTTTTATGTTTGGCTTTAAAATGTATTTAGAATAACGGGTTCTTGGTCCAAGATGGACACTAGCCACCAGACAAGGAAGGAAGATATTAAATGCTTCCCAAAGCATTTTAGTCACTTAAGTTCCAGATTCTCCAAGGAAAGGCTGGGGTTTTTTCCATAGCTCTGAGAAATTTGGGTTTTTTGCAACGTGGTTGTCATCTGAGGTTGGAAGAACATGGCCACTCATATCTTTCCAATACACAAAGTAGTGAAGGTGCCTTGCTTATATCCCAAGCAGAGAAACAGTTAAGCATCTTAAGCTGTGTAAGCAAAAAAAGAAGGGAGAAAAAATTTGCCAACATATTTTTGACAAAAGACAGGAAAATGACGGGCTGTTTGGGGTATGCAAAAAATTTTTCCTTTCATTCATATTGACAGCCAGAGGGGGGTTATTATTGAGAATATGGGTAAAGTTACTGCCAGTTTCTGCTGGTACTCATGTTTAAAAAGAAACTATGGAAACCAGGAGTAGGAATATTAATTAAGTTCAAATTTGGAATGCCATTGCCAGGAGTGGCTGCATGAATTCAATGAAGCAGCCCGTTGGGTTGCAATTCACTACATTGTTTGCAATTTAATAGAATGCTGAACTTTTCATAAATTAACATGTTGTTTCAATAATCTGATTAAAAGGTTATATGTTGATAAGATTAGCCTTAGCTTTTTCCCCTTCTTGCTTAAAGAACCAGTGTATATTTTCTTTAACCAGTATGCAGCCACAAACTGTACCTTAAGGGCAAGATCATTGACTCATTCGGGTTGTACAAGTGCAGACGGAGTCGATGCAGCTGTGACAGTTGGCACCAGCTGAGGATCTGACCCTTGTCCCCAGATTCTGGTGAGCATCTTAATTATAAAGATATTCCAAAAATACTGATTTTGAAAGAGAGTTTTGATTAGCTGCAGAAGTTGGGTTAATCCTATTTTTATAGACTAGGATAGCAGGGATGATATTTTATTCTCTTCTGGTTTGTCTTTTTCATCCTTATAACTTGACTATTATATACCATGTGTTTAAATATGTTATAAACATACATGTGTGCATAAATATTTGTACACAGCGAAAGGGAGACACACTCATATACTGAGGCAGGAAGAAACTTTTGCTTATGGGGAGGATCACCTCCTAGGATATTTAGGGTATCTGCAATGAAAAGCTGGGAAGACTCAACACTGCGGCATCCAGTTTAGAAACTCAGATCCACAAAAGCATTGGGATGTTCAAGTCCCATTGTTTTAAAGAGGCTTTACATGTCCAAATAACTTTAGTGGGTCTGTGCCATAATGTGGTGCACCTTAGTGCCCTGCAACTGTTAGCTGAGTCCACGAGGATGGATGTGAATGATGGGATGTATATTGTTGTCTTCAATCAGTAGCCAAAAAATGGAAGCACAGACCCACAGATGGAAACACAGAATGGTTTGGGTTGGAAGGGACCTTAAATGTCATCTAGTTCCAACCCCCCTGCCATGGGCAGGGACACCTTCCACTAGACCAGGTTGCTCCAAGCCTCATGCAGCCTGGCCTTGGACACTTCCAGGGATGGGGCATCCACAGCTTCTCTGGGCAACCTGTTCCAGTGCCTCCCCACCCTCTCCGGGAAGAACTTCTTCCTGATGTCTAGTCTCCCTCTTTCAGTTTAAACCCGTTACTCCTTGTCCTATCTCTCCCTGCCCTTGTAAAAAGTCCCCCTCCAGCTTTCTTGTAGGCCCCCAGGTGCTGGAAGGGTCTTTAAGGTCTCCCCAGAGCCTTCTCTTCTCCAGGATGAACACCCCCAACTCTCCCAGCCTGCCCCCATAGCCAGGTTTGTGTTTGGGATTGCCCCGACCCAGGTGCAGGACCTTGCACTTGGCCTTGTTGAACTCCATGAGGTTGGCAGTGGCCCACCTCTCCAGCCTGTCCAGGTCCCTCTGGATGGCATCCCTTCCCTCCAGCGTGTCGACCGCGCCACACAGCTTGGTGTCGTCGGCAAACTTGCTGAGGGCGCGCTCGATCCCACTGTCCATGTCACCATAAAGATGTGAAACATGCCCTGTCCCAACAACAACCTCTCGGAAATGCCAGTCATCACCAGTCTCCACTTGGACATCAAGCCATTGACCACAGCTCTGAGTGTGACCATCCAGCCACTTCCTTATCCACTGAGCGGTCCATCCATCAAATCCATGTGTCTCCAATTAAGAGACAAGGATGTCATGCGGGACAGTGTGAAAATGCTTTGCAAATGCCTTCAAACAGAGCGGACAGGTCCTTGTTCATCTCTCCTGATTCCTTGTCTACCTCTCTTCTGCATTAATTTAGCTGCACTTGAGTCCCACGCTGTTGTCCTGTGTCTAGCTCTCCATGTAACTTGCCTGTGCAGGTACATCAGTTGGCGTGACAGCTCCTGAGCAGAAACGATCAGCTGCCCGAGAATGACCTGAATTTCACATCCCATCAGAATAACCATATAGCTGTTGGCCTGGGAAATCAGTTACTAGGTGATGAGTTAAGGGCCAAACGGAGCACCCAGTTCTGTTAACTGTTCCCATAAACTATTCCCAGTTAATGACCCCATCCTGAGCTCAGTTCACTGAACTGTTGTACACGTTCAACATTAACATTTGTTGACCAGTCTCCGTCTCCCGTGGCCTTTCCTGACAGCGAAGGAAAGACTTTCAAAGTGACGAGCGTCTTGTAGCTCAGCCAGGAGGACATCGGAGAAGCGGTGGAGGAAGAGGGTGAGGGAGGGGGTAGGAAGGCTGAGTGTTGACTGTCTTATGTTCAGGAGGACAAGTGGAGCTATCCACTGGAGTTATTGACCACTTGGAGCGAG
>NW_010241762.1:8519-8881 GCF_000690775.1 Eurypyga helias | reverse complement strand
ATCAATTTCCCTGACAAAAGACATTACTTCTCTGTTAATCACCAGTCAGGTGTTCCGAACAAAGGCAGTGCTGCCAAGAGAAAAAAAAACCACACTGCCGGCAGAATCTCCTAGCTGACCCCCTAAATGCCTTACAGGTTGCCCCCCCTTGCCGGCTCTCAGCGCTGCTGGTGTGGGTGTGACGCTGACCACTCAGCTTGATGTATTATGGAATGAAACAAAAATCCTGTGGTGGGCAACCAGTACAGGTACACCTGGGATTTCCCCATCATGTCTCATTACCCACCCACTATATCCAGGTCCTTCAGTGAAAGCAATCCCACGGATGGGTTTGCCTTTGCCCGAGGCAGGAATAAGCCCGG
>NW_010241762.1:0-7758 GCF_000690775.1 Eurypyga helias | reverse complement strand
CCACCTGCTGATTGTTTTGATGCTCTTCAGTGGCTCGGCTTCTGGGTACGTGGGCATCGACGTGATGCACTTTGACAACCAGGTTGTCTAGACAGGAAGCAATGTCCTGCCATAATGCAGCAGCCCAGATGGGTTTGCTTCTGCACCGCCAGTGGCTCTGCTTCAACGCAGTAGCCCTTGCACCAGTCCAAACAGGGCCAGAGGTAAAGAATGTGCTTTACACCGCAGCCAGGGAGAATGGCCCTACCTGGAGTCTCTGGCAGAAAGATCTAGGGCTGACTTGAGGTTGACCCCTAGGATTTTGAAGCAGAGGATATAGAGGATCCAAGTCCTGCTATACTCCAATCAAAAAAGGCATACTAGCAGCTTATGAGGGAATTCGATCAGCTCTGTCAACCCAGGATTATCTTCCTAACTCGTCACTGGAAACATATTTTGTATGGCTGTGGCTTTAATATTTTAGCTGCACATAATGCTAGGAGCAGGAGTGGAAATGCTGGAAGAAGGTAGGTTGGTATTAACAGACTGACATGCCTTCACTGAGTTTGGCATGTTAGAAAACAGCTACTACAAACTGGCTGCTCATGACTGGGAGTTGCATCCTCACAAGTAAGACTTCTTTCATAAGTTTTTGCCTTGAAATAGGATGTGGTGTTCTCTGAGTGTATGTGTGTGTAGATGTGTATATGTATGTGTGTGTATTTTTAAGAAGAATGCAGTATATTTCCGTATGCCTTTTTGCTTCACTTTGAGCACTGGCTAATCGAAAAGGCCATTAAATTTATGTAATTTAATTTGTTAGCAGCTGTTTCTGGAGGCTGATGGTTATAACAATTGTTATGCCCAGACCTATTTGATATGGTAGGAACCTCACATCTATGTGAGAATCCAGTATTCTAATGTTTTGTTTCTATTAAACATGCCAGTTACCTTATGTAGTATTCACCTACTGAGTTCTGCTGTTGCACTGAGGGATGTGAAGGATTTCCATTAGCTGTGTATGCTGTCAATACAAATCTGTTAGTTCAGAAGTGGAAAAATCTAACGGAGGCCCTTGGAATGACAATGTTAAAATATGTTCCTGAGTGTAGGTCTGTGACTGATCTGATTAAGTGGAAGCTCTCTTTTTTTTTTTTTTTTTTCCTGAGCATTGGTGACAGCTGCTTTAGGGTCTGAAAATAAGCTACAGTAGTAGCATTGCTGCACGTAAGCCCAGATCTGCAGGAGCTTCCTGCTCATCTCAGTTGAAAAGAACTTTGATGTTGCTAATTGGAATGTCTGATTTAGTACTAAACTCATAATTTTAGCACTTCACTGTTACTTTTCCATTGCTAGACGTCATTTGGAGACTGACTCTTTTCCTTGGAAATGGACTTTGAAAAGATTTATTTGGAGGTTCTGCAATGAATCTGTGGAGTGGCTGTATATCTACACTTTGTGTTCTTTGAAACTTGAAAGAAAAGCAATAACCTGGGTTAGGGGAGGGAGGAATTTGTGCTGTTCTTGTTGATTTCTATTTATTTATTTCTAAATAAAATCAGCTTGTTCAGAGTAAGTCTTTCTCTGCAGACCAGTTACTATGTTAAACAAATGAAGTAACTTTTTGTCTTTACCATATCCATTATGATCATGTAGTAGGTAACAAAAATAATTGCTGGATTAAGTATTTCAGTTATATGAGAAGGGGAGTTTTAATGACTAGTACAAAGATACACTCATACACTGTTTTTCTATAATTTTTTATAGATTTTCAAGAAAATTTTTATGTGCTTGATAGTATAATTACTATTCTTTGCTCACTGGGGAATAATAACTCGTAAAGAGTTGTCTAGTAAAGTTTTTGGCACCTGATCATCAGTACAGATAATAAACCATCAATATTACTGTATTTAACAGGAGGTATTCAAGATACCTTCCACAATTCCCATCACTGCTTTTTATAAACATATTGAGCTCCATCTAGAATAATGGGGTTTTCCATTTTACCTGTGCTGCACCACTGGAATACTGTTATAAAAATGCAATTGCTGTTAGAAGTAGCTTCTTTACTTGGCCTCAGAGAAATTGAGTCTAACGTGCAGCCAGTACTTTTTCCATCAGTTGTACGAATGCTTTAATTAATGAAGAATGGAAGTGGAAGACTCCATTTATTTGTTTAAGGAGCTGAAGCTTTGTTGCGGTTTAGTCCCAGCCAGCAACTAAGCACCACACAGCCACTTGCTGACCTCCCCCACTCTTCAGTGGAGGAGGAGAATCAGAGGAAAAGAGAAACCTGTGGGTTGAGATAAGAACAATTTAATAATTGAAAGTAAATGAAATAACACAATAAGACCAACAATACTCACAATACCAATAATATATAATGAAAATAATGGAAAAGAAAAAAAATGATAGGGCCATTCACTACCTGCCAGCTGAATGAGAGCCAGAGCTGGAGAGAGAGAGTCCACCCCTGGTCCAACCCCCAACCCCTACACCGAGCATGACATTTCATAGAGTGAAATACCCCTTGGCCAGTCCGGGCCTGCTGTCCCGACTGTGTCCCCACCCAGTCTCTTGCAGCGAAGAAGCTGGGAACACAGATACAGCATCAGGTACTGAAAAAGTCCTTGACCCCTTAGCAACAACTGAAAACACCAGCACTATCAATACTCTTCTCCACTCAAATCCAAAACATAGCCACATACTAGCCACTGTGAAGAAAACCAGCATGGTCCCAACCAAAACCAGCTCAAGCTTGAAGAAGTGTCTATGTATATGTGTATGTACACACGTGTATGTGTGCATATATAAATATATTTTTAAAAAATGGTAGCAGAGCACACCAGTACTTATTAATCTGAGGCTTTGAGGAAATTTCCTTTGAATATCTACAATAAAATACAGACTTTTAAAAGAAGGTTTTGGATAAGTTGGAAAATACATTCCAATGAAAACAAGGCTTGCATAAATCCATTGGTTTCAAAATATTAAGGTCTTTCAAGAGAAAATGGAAATCACCACTTGAAAATGCATCATTTAGGAAAGATGTTATTGCATCATGCAGACTAGATGGATAAAATGGAAACTGAAAAGTTGTGGTGCTGGGTGGTTATGTTCTTCAAGCTTTCAGGCTTCTCTTCTACAAAGCCAGCAGTCCTGGCTGGCTGTGCTGAGTGAGAGTTTGCTTTTCACAGGTAGGTTGAATGAGTTTTATGAAGAAACTTGCCAAGAAGTCACCCTGTAACTATTGTGAGATCTCAGTGATTTCCAAAGATGGTGAGATCCCATGTTAATCTACTTTATCAGATTTTGTCTGATCTTTTTTTTTTTTTAATGGTCATCCTGCATAAATCTTTTTGCCAAGTGTTACAGTATTGCCATGTATTATTAGATAATAATCTATTTTTCCAAATGGAAAGGTTTAGAAACAGTCATCACACTGACAGGCACTGTCCTTTGAATGATTTAGAAGCTTGTACAGGAATTGTAGCCTTCTGACCAGAAACTGTCTTTGCATGTGTATTTACTGCTACTAGAGGTTATTTTCTATGCTGCTGAGAAATTGCATTGTGGCTGGGATGCAAGGGGTGCTGTTGTTCCCAAAGAAACAACTTCCTTATACCGAAGGCAGGAGTCCAACATGAGAGCAAATGACCATCTCATAAAATAAAGCCTATAAGCCAAGCAGAGGCAAATAAATTACGAATGTTGTGATTTTTCTCTTCTGCTGTAGCCCACACCACTTCCATTACTGCTGTCATCTGTAAACAAAGCTTTTTGTGAGGAAGCGCTGCGAGAAAACTCTCCAGCAGTGCATTTGTTAGCGTGAGGAAGTGGTGGGAGACAGGGAGCCATGATGGTTAAACACTGCCATCCTCAGCTGGCTGAGGACTGAACACGGTGAGAGGAACACCAGTTTCGTGTCTTTACAAAAGAAGCCTGTGCATACCCAGGCTCAGGACAAGGAATAAAAGAAACCTGTGTGAACTCAGGCTTAAGAAGGAATGTCGAAACTAAGTGGTCTCTTGAATGTGTAAATTACTTGAACATCCTATGCCCCGAATATGTTAAATGTATTAACTACCTGAATATCTGGAAATCTAAAGAATGTTTTTGTCTTGAAAGTCTCAGGCAGATCGGGAAGTCTGTGCACTCAGAGTACCTCAGCCCGTGGGGAAATGAGGAGGGTCTCTTGCAGCTGGGAAAAGTAGGATAAAAGGGGGCTGTGTCCCTCTGTAGGTTGAGAGACCCCACAGGAATATGTCCCGTGGACTCTCCCTTTATTCGAATAAAGTTGTATTATTATTTTTTTACAGGACTCCTCTGTCTCCTTTGTGAACACTGACTCCTGGCAGCGTGATTTTTCGTTACAACGGAAAAGCCCGAGCCTTCCTTTTGGATGCCAGAGAGAGGCAGGAACCTGTTTTGTGTTTCTGTGTGCAAGTAGCCAGGAGCTGGTCTATGGGAGGTAGAGATCAGGTCGTCTTTCTTCCCTGCAGCCTGCTTATCAGCATCCTGTGGGACCTGCCATAAGTCAGGGGGAAATTTTTAAATACATGTAAATATTTTAAAGTATCTAGGATGTGTATGACACAACATGGCCTTGCTGTCCCTGACTGACTTTCAAACGAATTTTTACAGATATTCATTGTACCTTTTTGTTCCACAAAGTGTAAAAGAATGAGACTTTTCTTTAGTTGCAGTACATACATGTTCCCCATTCTTGGACTTTTTTTTTTTGTGTGTGTGTGTGTGAATCTGCCTGAGAAACACAGAAGAAAAAAACCCCAGTTATTTGGTCAGCTGTAAACTGTGATTACATGTGGGATACTCAGCGCACTTTTCTGCTTCCTGATTACATTATCAAGAGTGTTTGATTTGCACATTTTATTTGAAGTCCATACTAGATGTCAGCATCATACTTTGAGTTCCTCTGACAAGTAAGACAATGTTATTTACAAGGTGAAGGCTTTCTACACTAAGGAATGGCAGCTATTTTATTTTGTGCAGGAGGAATATATGTATGTACACACTATTCCATGTATAGTACTTCTGTGACTGCGTGTGTGAATACCTATTCTGTCATTTCTTCATCCAACCTTTTCTTTTCTTCATCCAACCTTTTCTTCAAAATTCTTTTCCACAGATTTTGTCTGGAATGGAGTTCAGTTTGTTCTTCATGACAAGTTGTAGTCCAACACTCATCTTATCTAGCAAAACACACTAAAAAAAGAAAAATCTGTATGGATGATGGGCTGTATTGAAAAGTTTATTACCATGTGAGCAATGTCTCAATTTCAGCAGGTTTGCTGATAAACTAAACTTTACCATGTGGTTATCTGCTACTTTTGGAAAGAGGAATTGTTAAACCTTTTATTAAAAGCCAAACCAATATCCTTTGTTCAAAGCCAAGCAGCATGCATTAACTGCTGCAGCTCATAGCCATAGTGTCTGTGAGTTGTCCTACAGTGGAATGAAAACATTGCTCCTGCTACATACTTTTTTTTTTTTTTAATTACTTCTATTGAACCTTGGGATAAAGTGTTGCAACTTTCAACTGCTGGTGTACTGTTCCTTTTGGTTCTTAAATTCTAAATGTTCTCCCACTATGCTTAACGGTTTTGATAGTTATCCAATAGATTTCTAAGGTTTAAACATTTGACTTAGCATCTATTATTACATCAATTTGAATGAGATTGAATATCAGGTAAGATTGATGAGGTGTCCCCTCAGAAGTATTCTGAGGTTTTATCAAGATTTTGTTTGGCCAAGTGTTGATTTTTTTTTAATCTTGGTCAAAAATGAGGGATAAAATATATGATTAAAAATAGAGATTTGTTGACTAAAAGCACTGTTTAGCTATTACAGTAGTTGAAGAAGGCATTGATTCACTTTCTTAGCTTTGCTGGAGAGAGAACACATAGTCTGAAGTATTCATCTTGTCAGTTAATAAACCTAGTCTTTTGGCTAGTATGTAGGGGATGAACTGGTAGTAGACTCTGTTGAATGCCTAGCAAAGAGGGACAGACTTTTTCTGTGATGATACATCTTCAGTGATGGTGTCTCCTGGTTTCTAACAGACTTCCCTAATTGATCAGACTAATTCACTGGCAGTGCTTTAGCTGTTGTAGATTAGTTTGTTTCTGGTGCACTCAGTTCATAGTTGGTAATTACTATGTGCCTTTTTTCCTCTGCCTTCTTTGAAAGACTTGATGTTACGATGGTGTTCTCTGAAAAGGTTGGTAAACAAAGCTATTCTCTTACTCTTTTGACTTTGTGGTGGGTTGATCCTGACTGGAGGCCGCTCTATCACTCCCCTTCTCAGCTGGACAGGCGAGAGAAAACAGAACAAAATGCTTGTGGGTTGAGATAAGGACAGGGAGAGATCATGCACCAGTTACCATCAGTAGTCTCGAATAACTCTTATGGATCTTGGTAGGAAACTCCTGAGACACAGAAAAGCAAAATACGTCAGTGGGAGCACATGCCCATTCCCTTTTCAGCCTGTGATGACCAAACTCACCTCTGTATCTGATGGGGCAGGAGCAGCCCTGGCCTTGTGCAGGTGAGGATGTGACCCACTCGAACCTTCTCACCTCCTGCTGACCAGCACCAAGCTGCCCATTTTCTTGGGGCCTGATCAGTCACTCATGCACACTGCAGGTATTTAAAGCAGTTCTGGTGCCTGTGGTTTGTGTTTCGGCCCCTGAGCACCACGGGCTGCTGCGCTGGTGGGTCTCAGGAGGAGCAGTGACGTGCAGGGTGTGCTGTAGTGCTGCTGCCATCCTTCCGCTGTCAGACCCGAGCCTTCTGCTGGTCATCAGTACTGGGTTTTACCAGGGTGTGGAGCTGCACATTGTGGTGGGAGCAGCACCTGCCTGGGGTTTGCAGAGGAATTATGAAATTAAGCTGGATGAACTGAAGGGAAGCTGCTGAATCTTGTATATTTGTGAAATTCATCTCAGGACCTTTGACTTTTAGGATTAACCTTAAATCAATAGCACATTGTTTAGAAACAGGATGTTTTAACCGAAGACTAGCAGATGTTCAGGAGACATGATAGCTGAATAGGCAAATGTTGCAACCTTTTGTCGCTTGTGATCTTGGTAAGCATTTATCTACTGAGCATGCCTTAAGAGCTATCCACTTGAAAAGTTCACCCAGAGGACAAGCGATGAAGACTCCTTACTGCCTCACTAGACCACTGGATGATCACCAAAGTGACTGTTATCATCAAAGAGACTGTTGAATAGTAATAATAATAACTGATGTAATCATAATTATTTCAGAAAAAGGCATTACTAAGTAATGATTTCTGGAAGACTAATGAATATGTAATATGTATGGACATATCAGTGGTGTGGTTGTGCCAAGCTAGTGGGAGTACTTACGGTGGAGAATCCCCAGTGCTGCCCCAGCACTGCAATAAATACCTTCTGAAGAGTATGAAACTGCTGTTGAGTCAAATTTGTTTCAGAACCCTGGAAGAAGCATGAGGGGTCCTGCTGCTGCCCAGAGCGGATCCGCAACGCTCAGCTCTCTTCGGCAGGACGAGGAGGCGCCTTTGCCACAGCTGAGGCAGTGGATCAGGGGTGGCCACAGAGCAAGGAGGGAACCTGGGTGCCCAGAGCAGCCCTGGAGGGTCTTTTCCTCAACCGCTGAAAGGAAGCCCGCTGATTCAATAGTTTAATCGTTTATCGGCTGTCAGGATGCTGCTGCGGATGCAGTCGTTACGTAGTTACGCAGCAGAGGCGGTTTCTCGGTTGAGCTGCCGCT
>NW_010241761.1:832-6102 GCF_000690775.1 Eurypyga helias | reverse complement strand
CCGCTGCCGCCGCTGACTCCAGAGCAGGTCCTCCACAAGGTCACAAGTCCTGCCAGAAAACTTGCTCTGACGTGGGGTCCTCCTGAGGCTGCAGGGGGGTCTCTGCTCTCCCGTGACCCTCCGTGGCTGCTGGGGCACAGCCTGCCCTCTCACCACGGGCTGCAGGGAACCTCTGCTCTGTGCTCCTCCTCCCGCCTTTTAGTACTGACCTGGGTGTCTGCCTGGTTGTCTCTCTCACATCCCACTCCTCTCTCCACTGCAGGTTTTCTTTGTTTTACCCTCTGAAATATGTTAATCACACAGGTGCTAATTAGCTCAGCCTTGGCCAGAGGCAGGTCTGACTTAGAGCCAAGGTAGCTTCTAGCAGTTTCTCACAGGAACCACCCCCTGTGCTCCTCCCCTGCTACCAAAACCCCACTACACAAATGCAGTATGCTATGGTAGTAGTATTGGTATGGTTCGCAATCTTAGAGTGGTTCTTGATTTCATTCTCCTTTATGGTAGCTAATTGAAGTGTTGCAGATCAAGAAGTCTTGTTAGAACCCATTTGATAACAGCATTAAGCAGCAAAACATTTAAAAAACATATAATCACTTTTTTGCACTTAATACTTAACATCAAACATCATTTTATGAAATAATATTACCTGCTTCTAGAATTAAGAAAATACCCTCTTCTGATAAAGTAGTGCTATTATAACTTTCTGTTACCTTGCAGTGGAAAAATTGTGATAATGTTTCAGGGTAAGGAAAAAGGTTGTATTATTATGCTGGATAACCTAGCTTTAGTGTTAATTTTTAAAAATCTGAAGTGTTTTTTGTACCAAAAGCACAGCCTATGTTTTTCAGGCTATCAGATGAAGATTATTCGATCTTGGAGTAATTAATTTGTTTTAATATCTTTCTTCCTTAATGTCTTTCTTCCTCCCCCCACCCCAATTTATTTCCAATAAATGTTTTAGAGAAGAAATGATCACAGATAGTTGCTGTACAACCAGCCCTTTTACTGGAAGTTAATGACACTGTTTTTGCTGTTGTACATGTAGTGAAACCAAGTTTCTGCAGTGCAGAAACTTGTCTTCCTCCAGTCTTCTGCTCTTGCCTCCAAGTAGGGTACTGTGATGATACAGCTTGATGGCACTTTTCCAAAATACATTGTGGATTTGTTGAAATACGTTTTAGTGATAAAAGAGGAATTTAATCTCATGACTAACACCAAATGGACTCTTACATTTCTGTTCCCAGTTGTCCTGAACAACATTGTCATGCTGAATGACTGCTACAGTAAAACTTGCTGAAGCTTTGAGAGAAGTTTTACCGTATTTTTTGATCTCTTTCTGGTCTTAAGCAGAACAAATAGGACTGTTTCTCACTTGTAAGGGTATTTACATTAAACAGAGGGATAGAGATGGGTGGGGGTGGGCAGGAGGGGGCAACATTAATGTGGCTGGGGGGTTGCAACTAGATGACCTTTAAGGTCCCTTCCAACCCAAACCATTCTATGATTCTATGATAATATTAAGCTGTATTATTTCAGATCAAAAGTTACATAGGAAACAATTCTTGTTTAAATCCCTGCTAAATTGAGGATCTTAGTGTGTGAAATTAGCACGCTCGTTCCAGTAAGGCCTGCAAAAGACTGTCACTTATCTTGGAATAGGTGGTTAGTATTTAAGCTTCCTGTTTGCAACAGGAACTAGGCAAATAAACTTCATGGGGAAAAGCCTGACAAAGTTGCACTATACCCTGGCATGAGTTCCTGGTCTTACTCGGTCTAACAGCACAGCTAAAAAGGCCACACGTGTTAATCTAGAAAGTAATTAGTATAATCATTCACTATTGATGCATTGTTGACTCTGTAAAATCTGAGCAGTTTTAACATGCAGACAGCATGAGTTACTTGAGTTAAACCATGAAATGCCAGGTACCAGTGAAATTCTTTCTGGCTAGATTCTTTGCAGAATACAAGCAACTGTTATATAAATAAAGCACCAAAAGATAGCTGTATAGTTGAACTTGTTTCTTCGCTCAGTATAGTCTTTCTGGAAATCCTTCCTTTAAGATGACCTTGTCTATTGCTGGCTCTAAATTTTGCCTCTGAACTTTTTAGTTAAAGATAAATTAAGGTAGATAGTAGTACTGCTTCAGCCTCTTCTGTTTCAGTGCCTCTTGTTGTCCACACTGTAAACCAAGACCGTGCTGTGGTCTGTGGCAGAGTGGGAAGAAAGGGCGTAGAAAATAGGACTAGGCAGAACTGTGGTGCAAATTCTAGCTGATCATTTAACTTGAGGTTTTTATGTTTCTTTACAGCAGTGCTTCGGTAGTTTGGCTACTCTTTGTTGTGCTGAGTATTTAGCTGTACTTTTATAGGTTTGCCTTTGGGAATAAGAATCATTAAAGAGTAGAAACTCCGAAAAAAACAGAGGGTTAGGTTTTCTTCCAGAAAATTTCTTTTGTTTGCTGTTGTGGTAATGGTATTTTTATTTTCTTAAAGGTGTAAAGTATTTAGGTTATTTTAAGATAGAAATTGGCAAGAGTAAACGTTGACCTAATGTTGTAAAACACGCAATAGGTGTAGGATTTATTTTGCCACTGAAAGTCTATGACAGTCTTAGACTTTATTAAGAGCACAAAACTGATAGGTTACAGAGCCTTTTCACCTCCAGGCTGTCTCCTCGAATACAAATATCTATGGAATTGTAGTAATTAAAGGCTCTTTATGTTTTATGATTTCAGTTGCATGAGTTGAGTCTTAGCTGAATTGTTTAATGAACAGTTGGAAAGTTTTCTTGATCTTAAGCCATTACTGTAGGCTGACCATGTTTTGAGTCTAAGCAGAAAGACCAGTTCACATTCTGTTTTGTGTAGTTGACGCTTCAGAAGTATGTGACAGACATACATGGTACATACTGGGCTGCCTCCCTACTGATATGCCTGTCCTGAGAACAGAAAGCAATGTGCTTTAGCTTCTTGAGTGATTTCATTTACTATTCTCCCAACTGGGATATTTCTCAATTCAGTAGCAACAATCCACCTGCATTTAATGGATGCTGTATGTTCAACTCTTACTTGAAGGAGCCATCTCCTATTCAAGGGAAGAAGTGAATAGCAACAAACCTGAGTAGTACTTAGTGAGAAATAAAATCCATGTCAATTATAGGAGTTCATATAATGATAAAACAATTTTTCATGAGTTGCTTGTAAAATGATGAGTTTGCATTTTAACATGCAGGATTTTAAAGCATCAGCTCTGTAGCAAGAATTGATCTGTTCTGAAAAATAACTTACAACATCTCAAGGTTCTTAAAATAAGACTTTGTTAAAAGTGATCATTTTCCTGAATGAAAATGTGAGTTTATATAAATTAAGAAATCTGAAATTCTTCTTTTGTTAATATTTTGCATAGCTTTCCACATGCTTTCTGCTTTTCCTTTTTATACAATACATTATTAAAAATATGGTTAACTACAAAATCCATGTAACTGAAATGACCTCAGGGAATCTGAGTACTGGCTGTTATTTAATGCGTGTGGTAATTCTTCTTCATTGGGGTACTTTCT
The DNA here is from genome assembly GCF_000690775.1 of Eurypyga helias. Classification (NCBI taxonomy): domain Eukaryota; kingdom Metazoa; phylum Chordata; class Aves; order Eurypygiformes; family Eurypygidae; genus Eurypyga; species Eurypyga helias. Next base: position 2,543 of record NW_010241761.1, on the reverse strand, counting down.
TGTGATTTTGTAGTGCTTCCTATTTGTCTGTGCCAGCCTAGTTCTTTGCTTCTTAGGAAGCAGTTTTCTACTTTGATGTGCTGTTTAATAAACAACCATACTAACTACATCATGGTTTCTGGTTGGGGTTCAGTGTAAGTGGTCCACTTCCCAGGCTGTAAGTGCCAAGAAAGGGATAACTTGACTTCCTCTTTGTAAGGCTCTGGTACTGCTGAGGTGGCAGCCCTGCTTCCTTCTCAGCTTTGCTCCATGGTGGGACCCCTGGGGTCTTGCATCTCCTGAATTCCTCTGGCTCTCATCTTTGTGGGACAAGTATTACTTTTCTTGTGGGTTTTGCCCATTCAAAAAAGATTACAATATATGACTTGCAGGTTCAAGAAGATTGGCCCATACCTGTCTGAACCAGTTACGTAAATGCAAGTATTTTAGCCCTGGGTGGGTATTGTTTTGCCTAAATGTTTAAACAATCTGTAAATATTTTTTTTGTACTGTGAAGGATTTAAATTCTGATTACATTGAGTCTGGGATTATTCAAATATACTTTAGCAGTTTATGATGCAGTAATAGCCGGTACTTGCCTTTATAGGATTCTACCAGAGCTTTTAAGAAGAAAAATAAGTATCTATCCCAGATCCTTATTTAAGATATGCCAATTCAGGTTCTAAGAAGGAGTAGGCTGCAAGTTTACTAGGCCCCATTTGTGTATGTTACCTTTGGACTCTTTCCATAGGTATGTGTAGTGAGGATATATGTATGCCACTTTACATGGGACATGCATGAATGAAGTATATACATGGAGCAAAACATAAAAATGTTTTCTTTTAGAAGTTCATTCCTTTGCTGTATTATCTTAAGAGGAACTTCCCAAACCCCATGATTATCTAACTGAATTATATAATGAAGAATAATGAAACCTTGAAATGATCACACATGCCGTAACTGTAATGGGAAGGTTGCTATTAATATTTTGTTTACTCATAATTCAGTTGTTTGGAATAGCTTTCATTTACAAGGACTCTCCCATACTACTTTGAAGTACAGGCTGTCAGTGTAAGTATACTTTTCTAATAGTATTAATAAATATTTGCTTGATAGTCAGTCTCATTGTTCTTCAATCAGTTCTTGGTATTTGTGATAACTGAAGTTCCAAATTTGCAATAATTTCCTTTCTGTATGAAAACATGAATGCTGGTTTCTTTTATTTGTGTATGTTTTAAAGGTACTATGCTATGTCATTTATTTAATTTGACTTAACCATTAGAGAAGATTAAAGGTGGCTTATTTCTTAGACATATGCTTAACAAAGAAGGATTTTACAAACAGCTGTGCAAAAACATACAACAGCTTCCTGCTTTCTTATCAGTAAATGCAGCTGTTCCTGTTTTTAAAAATCAGATGAGTGTGATAATGTGGAGTAGCAATGTTTGAAGGCTTCATTTTCTGATATCTAAGACATGTTTCTTTTTGCTGAGCTCGGACAGGTATAAATAAGAAAGATAAATTTACATTTAATGCTGATGTCCTGTTTTGTCATCACCTTGTGTGTGCCCCCACACCCCCAGCAAAAAAAGTATCACAACCTGTAACCAATGTTGCCTGTTAAGTGAATTGCAGTTTCTCATCACATGTATGCTTGGTTAAGGATAATTAGTCTATAGTCTGTATGAGTTAAAATTTCTATGAAATATATAAGTTTTAAAAAGATATAAAT
>NW_010241761.1:0-796 GCF_000690775.1 Eurypyga helias | reverse complement strand
AATATAATATAAATAGTAATATAAATCACTGATAATAGAAGGCAAGTAACTTTTGCTCTTCACAAGAGGAATGCTACCAAAAAAATCTTTTTAGTGGTTTTATTCTTAGTTTAAAAGTACTTAATTTGTTTGCTATTTGTGTGGACACATCCGTGCAAGTGAAACAGGAAACATTTGTTGTTGAGAAAAATAGATGTGATAATCTGCATATAATTGTTACTATTTTAAGTAGCTAAATCAGAGTTTTACCCTGTCATTTTTACAGTTCATTTCAGTTTTGCTTCATTTCTTTGTTTTGGAGCAGAGTGATATGATACAACCATTAATCTTTAAGAACAGATAAACACTGTCAAGCAGAGTAGCCACAAAACCGTGTCTCATGGCAACCTCTGTCTGGCCAAAACCCCATAATCGAATGACAGTGTACTTCTCATCTAGAAACCCTCTCATATGTGTTGGTTGTAACATGTTATGGATAAAATGCAGCCACCTTATTAATAGTAGGGTAAAATCTTACTTGCGTAGTCACGTATACCTCGTCACCATAGCCATAAATGCTTCTGTTGTATCAGGTGTTTTTTTTTTTTTAACTTAAAGCTTCTTAAAATCTTTAAAGATCACAGGTGACTGCTGTGTCTTAGTGCCACTCCAATGTTTTTTTTTCCAGGCCATATTGAGATACGGATTCAAATTTTTTTTTTTTTGGTGATATTAATGACAGTATAGAGCAACCTATGTGGTTTTTTAGTTCCTTTATTTGTTGATTGCTTAGGTGTTGTCGTGGTTTAACTCCGGC
>NW_010241760.1:94007-113226 GCF_000690775.1 Eurypyga helias | reverse complement strand
CATTCTATGATTCTATGATCATTAAAGATCCCATGGCACTCTTCCCAAGGGTAGAGTTATCCTCCCTGTTCTTGCCAAATTCAATCACAAGTGATAATTTTCTTCTGCCTATCTGTATTTTCCCTGCAGTTTTATCTGGATAAGACTTTGCTTTTCATTTCCTGTACAAAAACTCTTGTATAATATTCCTGTGCGTTATTAAAGGGCTGCAGTTTTCCACCCTGAAGATTACAGTATCAGATGAAATTATTTTTTTATTACAGATATGACAAAGTGTTATCATAGTCCTTTGGAAGCCCATAGTACTTAGCTGTACAAGAGTAGGCCTATTTAGCAGACTGGGTTCTCAGCTGAGAAGTGGGACTATGATAGGACAACTGCTTTTCCCTGTTTTGATGACTCCAATTTAGAAACCTTGCGACTACTAATAGCAGAATTCAGCCTGTAGAATCATCATCACTTGAGAAAGTGCTTAAACAGAGAGGAAAAAGAAAAAAAAAGCAAGACAAAACAAAACAAGAAAAACAATGACTGCACTGGAATTGTAGTGCTGTCAAATGACTGGAGTATCATGGATACGTGATTGGGTTTTTTGGCTGGTTTTTTTTGGGGGGGGATTTTTTTTTGTTAACGCACCTGTACACATTCAAAAAGACATCTTTATTGTATGGACTTCTACCAGTTTAATACAGGATGACAATTATATATTTAGAAGAAAAAATTAATCATGTTGTATAATAAAATTCTAGTCAATGCAATAGTAGTTTCTAATGCACATCGCGCAGTCTTCGTGAAGGAATGACTGAAAACTGGACTCTAGTCCTGACTCACAATACAGCTTACTTGCTGAAGTCAAGAATTTTTCAACATGGCCTCAAGTAGTATAAAACACACTATGGTGTGGTTGGTACCCCACTGTTTCATTCCCTTCGCAAGGCAAGAATCTTTTACTAAAAACATTTCTATATTATGAAAAATGTATCTGTTTAGAACATGGGTTTTTTTATTCCGTGTTTTCAGTATCTATTGTTTAGTTTCCTTCAGGGGAAATTATAGCAAAAACTTCTACTGTGTATCATCTTATTAATTAAAATGTCTCTAAAAATTTACAATTTTTGTCTTGTACAATGCCTATGGTGCTATAGCAACATGCCTTAGATTAATTTATGAAACCTCATCCCAGTCATGAAATGGCATCCCATGAATAGTTATACAAGACAGCTGTGAAAGCAGTGAAGAAAATAAAAACAGGAACAGAGAAATGCTGCCAAGCTGTGCAGCAATTTAAGGGACAGATTCTTAATAGCAGCTCTTGTAGAACAGAAAGATGTGGGATGATGAAGAAGGAAATACAACAAAGCAGAGTTGCTGCTGTGGTTTCTCACTTCTTTTGGACTGCTGGTCCAAAGGTCAGGCTCATAAGACTAAATAACCACAAGGGTTGTTTGACAAGCTGCTCAGCATTACTAAAACTTGCTCTGCACTATAGTTACTGCCCTATCTACTTCCCACCCTAACTCATCAGCCACTTTCATATGAGGAACATGGGTTACAATAACAAGCTTTGACAGATGCACTTGAATCAACTGACAGAGGATGGAGAGGCAGAGAGAAGGGAAGCCTTCTTAGACACCCTTCAACCCTCCAGGAAGATTTAGAGAGTCATAGTTCCCTCTTTCATGAAGTCATCTTTTCCCCAATTCATTGCATAATAAATCAAATAGTAATAGCACAGAGTCACTTTCCACCATAAATGGAGATTTAGTAATAAGTTATAACTTAAGAGGTGAATACCAAAAGTGCATTTCAGAGAATCAGAAAAACAGTTTAGGACCTTAGCACTGCAGAGATCAACTTGAGATGTATCTTTGGAAAACTTCCGTATCACATGTGATTGGACCCCAGATCAGAAGAAATAAAAACCTCAACATTTGTTCATGACATTTTTGCTTCCTTTTACAGGCAGGATACCATAAAGGAATAAAGTGTTTTCTAAGAACAAAATTAAAAGTTTTATTAGAAAAACAGTCATAAGTTCAAGTATACTCATACCTCAATGGATTGTTCAACTCTAAATAGAATATCATTTAAGTCATTAGCAAGACAAATATTCTTATTAACATGGAAAATAGCTTATGTTTATGCAATGAAGTTTCAATATTAAAGGTTCTTAGAAATGAGATACCTAAATTCCTACTTGGGAAAACGTCTTATTTTGTTAGAGTGTGACCAGAGTTTTCTAATTTCTTGCAGATCATACAAGTTTAATCAAGCCCTGAAATTATTAGAAAGTAAAGAGATCATGACATTTCAAGCCTTGAGCTAAAACAGTATATTTTTTTTGAAAATTAAATAAAGAATTCTCAGCCTCAAATTTTAATCTCCAAACGCTGATTTAAATCAAATGATTTCCAATTCTTTTGGTATTCAGCCCATAACATACTGCTAAAATTTTAAGTGAGATTTATGCTCTGGGGGATTACTTCATATCAAACTACATAAAAAGAGCATAACATTAGCCATACATTTAGACTTTGAAATAGACCGTTTCTCAAGTAAATATCCATAGGACTTTTTCTATTGTGTAATCTTCCAGTCAGGGGAGAGTTTAGGGTTTCTGTATGCTCATACCACCCTCCAGTCCCAAGATATTATTTTCTGTACTACCTGACATTTTTTAACCATCGTTCAAACTACAGTTTTGATTCTATGAAGCTCTAACGCCTGTGTACAGTTTATACTATACTGTTTTAAGTTACGTCTCATCCAAATTTCTCTGCACAGAATGTGATGATAGTCTCAAAATATTGAAACTTGAAACTTACTGAAGCTGATGGAAACAGACTCTAAGGTGCCATACTCCAGCCTAAAGGGACCATACTCGAGTGTCACAAAAGTATTTTCTTGCTGTTCGTTAATAAAATTTCTTTCAGGAAGCAAGTTCTTAAAAAAATGACCAACCATCTACTGGAAACACCTTGCCTTCCTCCCACCTCCCCTGATATTATTCATACCTAAAGGGAAAAAACAAACAAACAACAACCAAACAAAACCCACAAAAAAAACAACACACAACCCAAAACGCCACCACAACAACCAACCACAAAACAAGAAATAGAGCAACTAGATTTGTTCAATCTTTCCAGGACTAAATCATAGGGAATCACATTATTATTCAGCAATACATACCAGATTATAGTAACCTATCTTGTTTGCTGTTCTTAAGCAGTTCTTAGCTTCTATCCTGTCCCTTCCGCTACTTGGTTTTGAAGGGGAGCCTCCAAATGATCTCCCACACACAAGACAGACCCTCCATTGCTATGACAAAATAAGTGCCCGATTTTTCAAAGTGAAAGCTGTATTTGACCAAAAATAATACTATGCATATTTTTAATGAAATTGAATAACTCATAGCCACTAGAAAAAACATGGAACAAAAATCTTGGGCATATTAAACAGTTGTACATGCAGAGTATTAGGTGCTTTTCAGAATTTTTAGTCTATTTCTGAATACAGTAAGTTCATTCAGCATAACTTCCTCCATATAAATAAAGGTCCTAAGCTCCAGCAAGGAGGTGTTAGAAAGGGGCTGTACTTTTGCAGTAAGTTTCCAGCAGGAAACATGCCTGGTTCAGAGAAGGTCCTCTCCAACATATGTATATAGCTGCCCATATGCTGCAGTGGTGAGACTGGATGCTGGTTACCCTCTGGGGGATGATCACAGGGAATCTGTTTTTTATAAGTAAAAGCTAATGTCAGAATTTTAGATTTTTTTTTTCTTTCCCACATATACACAAACATATGAAGACATTACTTTGTACTGGTATACATGCTCACCCTTAGGATATTAGCAAATGTGGAGCATAAAAATATGCTCAGCTTGTTAAGAGGGTCTAAACATACCATGTCTGGTTCAAGACGCCTGTGAACCAGTTTGCTCAATTCAGGAAGGGCATCTGAGGAGAAATGCCATTTAATGTATAACATATATACTACATATACACATTCCAATCATACTTAAGCCTGGGTTTCATAACTGCTGGGGAGAAAGTACTGGGCTGGATGGAGTTTTGCCCAAACTGCATTTTTTATTCCTCAGTTAGAGCAGGTGCTAGTCCCTCAAAGCTGGCCAGAGCTGCTCTGGGTTATGCTGGGTCAGGGACAAGCACAGGCTCCTTCTATAGATCAGTCATTTGTAAAGCCTTTTGTACTCATAGTTTTCAGAGGGGAAAACAGAAAAGCTTTAAGAGGCAAGTCTCTGACCCAGCTATGTTGAAAATCACGTTAGCTAATACTATATGACTCTAGGGATCATTCCCAGCCTTCAGTGCCACAGTGGACACCACGTCTTGTGCATTGTTTAATGTAATTTGTTTAACTGTTTAGATTGGCATAAACTGGAGAAGTCAACTCTAGGATAGTGTTGTAGCATGAATTCAGAATGTCCATAACACGCAGAGTGATCACCATGCCATACACATATATAAGCATAGTAGTATGAAAAATATTCACTAAAAATCTTCACAGTTGTATTTCTTGGCACATTACTGATTAAACTTCATGGAGTGTTCCTTAAAAAATAAAATCACAATTACCACTGAATTTATTTCAGTATTAATAAAATTACAATAAATGAGTGATTCCTTGAGATGACCCTCATAAATTATTAGTTATAATAATTTCTCAGTTTCATTAACTTTTGTTAAATAATAAGGGTGATAAAGAAATATTGTCCAAGATTCACACTCTCTACTTCCCATCCAGTAGGTCTTAAGTACACTTTTCTCTATGGATTGACAGGGGTGGAGAAAGGTGTCTCAGCCAAAACCTGGGGAAAAAGTTAAAAATGGATATATACTGCAGGATCTTGTGGCTCAGGACAGTTGGGAGGTGGGGTTTGGTTTTCTTTGGCGTTTTTTTGTTTGGGGCTGTGTGTGTTTTATTTTGGTTTTCTCAACTGTGCATTAGATTATACAACTTCTTTATTTGCTCCATTTCTTTGACCTCTGCAGTAGCTTGATAAGAAGCACTAATGTGTGAAGGTAAACATGACAAATTTATGCACAAAGCCCTTCCAACTTGTTTTGCAGTGCTCTGATATATCGCACAACGCAACAGAAAGGCACTATATAGTTCATTAATTGTGTTTTTCCTTAGGATCATCATAACTATTAATATTATATAAACAATGGCTAGAAAACTGGCCTGTAGGGTCCATTCTGCTAGTTACTGTTCCAGCAGTATTGGCCCAGGTAGCATTTTGAATTTAAGCAGTCTCAAATGATGCTGAGAGTGAAGCTGTCCAGCTCCTTGCAAATGAGACTGAGTTATGTCTGTTACTTTCTACCTTTAAAACAGGCTTTTGAGCATATGGGGCTGGTTTTACTTTAATTCACTAAGACAGAAGTGGTTAACTCTCTAATTAATTTTTGAAGCAGATATCAAGTGGCCTTTAAATGCTACCCTTGCTGTCATGTACGCATTATGAGGGGATTAATGCTTAAAATTCACCTGCAGACCTACAGAGTCAATGCCTACAATGGCACCTGCAATGATCTGTGTAGCTGAACAACTACTAGAATATCAAAGTACCAATGAAGAGTTTTCCATGCCTCTAATGTATAAGCTATACTAAGCTATTTTGCATGTTAATAAAGAGGATATAAGAAGCAGAAACAATGGAGTAAGTTATGTAAAAAAGAAAAAATGTAATTCAAAACTGCTTTCAAAAATCAGTTTATATACTTAATTAGGAAAATAAATACTATGAAGTACTTCCATACTCTGGTATACGATTCTGACATGCTAGCAACATATAGCCTAATACCATCTGTTCAACATTTGTTTATTCTTTTCTTTTCCCAAGAGAAATAAAAGTGAGACATGAAAATTTCATATTGTTATGTCACACTGTAGGAGAATACAAGTATTGGATGTTTTTTTTCCTTTTTATGTTTCTGAAATGCAATTAATCAGACCAAGATCCAAACACTTGTCAGAAAGCATAGCTTTTACATGTTTGCATCTGGGAACAACTGAAGCTATTGATTTTTTTTTTTTTAAAGTCTTATCTTTCAGGGGACACACTTAAAAGGGTATCAAGACTGTTGGAGCTTACTAGTCTCAGTATAAGCAGAGAGAGTTAGTATAATAATTTTATGTAATTTTAGAAAACTACAATTTCAGAACCTGCTATGCACAAATAACATTTTATATCTACAGATAAAAAAAGCCTCCTATTCACAAGAGATTAATTCACCAGTTCCACTTAGATTCTTCCTTAAATTATTAAAGTGTTGACCAGAGACAAGTAGCAGAAGGGAATCTGTCTTCTATCTGTGCCTCAAAACTCTTCAAAAGATTCAGCACAACTGTCATATAATCTATACCTATGAACTATTTTACATACAAGGCCTGCATTTTATGTAACCTCAGCCTTCAGTACCCTGATTTAGGACACTGAGGACACAAGGTTTAGGCTAGGGTGGGAGTCTAAGGGAAGTAATAAGCTCCCTTAACCACTAGTATGGCAGAGGACAAGGAGTTGGTAATTGAAGTGCATACAAAAACACAATCATGAAAAGATTATTGAAATGTTCAAAGGATGTGTTAGTGGCTGTAAAGCATTTTCACAAATGAAATTGTTTTAACAATATTGCTTGCGTTATTTATAGAAAAATATACTGATCAGTAAGTCAGTGATTCAGACATTTCATCATTTTTGCAAAATTTTTGTGAGGGGGCAGATGCCTCTTTGGGAGATTAAGATACTCAGAAGACATTGCCCTCAACCTGAAAGTCCAGGCCCTCTGTATCCCAGGTTGTTATATCCCCCCAGTAACATCTTCTAATTGCCACAGTCATGAATTTCCACTCATAGCAGTGTGTTAATGCCAGTGCCACAACCATTAATTATTTCCTGGTAATCACTGGACAATTTTTTATGGTGCCACTTAAATAAGATCATCTTCAGAAACCTCCTACACAAGATCAAGCTACCTGAGGAGTTTAACCTAAGATTAACATTTATCCACAAATAGAAACCATTAAACTAGGTCTGAGAGGATAAGATAAAATCTTCTATTTGTAGTGAAAGTAGTCAGTAAGAGGTCAGATTTACACTACACTTCTTGCCTGGCTTACCCCTATCAATCAATCATGAGAAATTAAATGAAGTCCCACTGAAAAAGGTTCAATTTACATGATGTTATGCTTGAAAAACTGTAAAGTTTGCAAACTGGCTATTTGTCTGTAAGGGGAAAAATGTTGAATAAACTACAAAAGGGAGTTTTGCTACTCAGATACACCATATCTGGCATTAATTACAAAAGTAGGCATTTAATAGAGCTAAACCAGCATTTCTGCATTGGGGTAAGTGTGTGGCATATTGTGTATTGGCAGAACCAATCAGGAATCTTAATTTTTTCCTTCAACAGAAGGAACTTCGAAAAGTGTTTCAAGTGAGGAAGCATCATAGAATTGGTTTGCTTTCCTACTAACAAGCTGGAAAAATCCAGTTCATTTGTATGGGAGTTAGCATTGCCTGTCTACGTTTCAAATAAATTTGAGGGTAAAAGAGTTTCCCTAGCACATCAGGTCCCCGTTATTACTCTAATCAGTTCCAGCTATAACAGATTTCAAACAATACCAATTTCTTAAGAATACAGGAATAAGAATTAGACATCTGGCAATGAGTACTTAAGTGACACACACCACTCTTCCACAGAAACTTCTGAAGAAAACCAGCCAAACAAGGGAAAAAATGTTATTAATTCTTGTGTTTAAGGTTGTGTAATTGTTCAACATGCTATGAATTGCTACATAATAAAAATCCTCATAATGCTAGAAAGTCTTGACGGAGGAGTTTGACTTCAGAATAAAGAGTTTGGGGGTGGCATATGTTTGTCAAATGTGGTTTATGGTGAGTAAAAATCACTTATAAGTTTATGATGAATTAAGCAAATAAAGTGAAAAGCATTTTGTTTTGATCTTATATTTCAAATATCTGAAAAAAGTTTGATGTAAATATTGTTTTCTTCTTTTAAGTAATTTATTTTGAAAACATCTTCATGTAAGTTAATTAGATAGAAGGAAGACAAGACTTTTAGCACTTTGACGAGTTACACGATCCATTCTTTTATTTGTAGATTTTTCTGGCTAACCTCCCAAACTATCAGCTCTTCATATGCTTTTTATCCCAGTGCAGCTTTTAGACCCACAGGTGCTTTTCCCATATTAATCAGCAGCAGCACTAATAAATCTGTGGGTGCATTAACCTGAATATTCATTTCTGTACGCAACCTTACAGCACCTTCCAATACCTGAAGAGGCTGACGAGAAAGCTGAAGGGAGAGCTGAAGGACCTGTAGTGACAGGACAAGGGGTAACGGGTTTAAATCGATTTAGATTAGATATCAGGAGGAAATTCTTCCCAGAGAGGGTGGTGAGGCACTGGAACAGGTTGCCCAGAGAAGCTGTGGATGCCCCATCCCTGGATGTGTTCAAGGCCAGGCTGGATGAGGCTTTGAGCAATCTGGTCTAGTGGAGGGTGTCCCTGCCCATGGCAGGATCTTTAAGATTTCTTCCAACCCAAACCATTCTGTGATTCTATGAACTCCAATAACACACACGCACATGTCCTTTTAATATTGGGAATTTCAACCCAACAGAATCTTCAGTTGCAGCCTTTATTCCCTAAGATACTTTGTTCTTCAGCATAATGACATCTTTACCCTTCAATACTACCTGGTAAGTAGGCGAGTAGTTCACAGCACAGGTCTGTGACTAACTCAAGGGATGAACTTGCAGACAGGGACCCCAGGCTGAAGATTTCAGCTCAGTGAAGTTGCTTACTCTAATCCTCCTCCACCCCAATTTTCCCTGTCACACACAAACGCATACTCCCCCTTGCGAAATTGCTTCAAAAAAGGAGATGGAGACAAGAGCATTTCACAAAATTAATGATATCTGATATAATAGACTCATGTCTGCATTATAGTTATTAGAGAACTTCAATTTAAAAAACACCACATAATAAAATATACAGATAATAGAAAACAGTAAATAATACAGTATTAGAAACAAAATTAAACCAAAGCAACGTACCAGTTGTCAACACACTTCCAAAAACTGACTGACAGATGAAAAATACATTACACAGGTTGTTCAACATGTATTACTACTCACTGTCACACCTAGCAATATATTACTCAATTAATACTTGCAAGGTATTATTCAAACACTCTTTGTTTGGAGAAAAAAAAAAAACACCCTAACCAAACACAAACCTCCAACAAAACCCAATGGTTTCTGAATGTATTTAAGTGAAATCCAGAAATACAATTCATAACATACTCAGCAAATCCTATTTAACCAGCTTTCCTATATGTGCAAGTGTTTATTTATATACCAGATATGTATGCTTTTTATTTCCTAATGAGAACCCTCAGAAACCAACTTCCCATTTAATGTGTCAGGTTACATAGTATCACAAGTATATTAATTTGTGTATTCCATTTTCAAACAAACAAACAGCCATCAAGCAAGCCCAGCAACAACAAAAACCCAAACACCAAAAGACCCAAGACATAAACACCAAAAAAACCAAACCACAAGCTTCAGAACACAAATCACAGAAGTGAAACAGAACTTTTTGACCGCTTAAGACACAGCCAGATCTAAATAGAAAAAACCTTAATGTGGAAGCACTGTTAGCAATGGCCGAAATACTGGTGTATCAACACTATTTTAGCCAGAAATCAAGAATAACTCACCATCATATAGGCTGTTATAAGCAAAGCTGGCTTGCACTTAACCACAGAGAGTTATTTGTTTTATGTATTTGAATCCAGATATCTCCTGATAAAGGCTCAGGCTAGTGCAAGATCCATACTAACATGTCAAAACAAATACCAACAACAAAAGGCGAATAATAAAGTTAAAATGCTGAATGCTCTATTGACCTTATAACTCAGACTTTTAACAAACCACCCGATGATTTTGCAAAGCGCACGATAGCAAAGGAAGTGTTTAGAGAAAACAAACATCGCACAGAAGATCTGGAACCATGAAAAACCCAGAAACCTTTACACTTCCTATTTTCTTTCTGCAGGGCAACTCCATCTCTACTTAGTCTTTATTTTGCCATTTTAGCAGCAGGGACAAGAATTAAAGACTCACTCAAGCAGTTTGAACCATCAGGTGATATCAGGACTTAGATTAACTGCTGGAAAGATGCCTTTGAGCTTCACCTCCACCCCAGGTGTGCTGAGCACTGCTTTCATGCAGGTGATTTCAGTAATATTCTGACCTGAATGTAGTCCATGGGAGTTTTACCACTGATTTCAGCAGAGCCAGGATTTCATGCAGTGAGTTAGTGTAATTTAGAGTAGACTCATAACTTGCTCAGAAGCTGATTCAAAATACAGTGAAGGCAAAGGGAGATGTATTGAATGAAGTTTAATTCAATTAATTAATTATATTTAATAATATTTAATTAGTTTTAATGAAAGTTAATCAGATTTTTAAGGTTTTTTTTGGAGGCAAAACCTATTTCACTCTAAATGCTCTATTATGCCAATTTTGATATTATGTGATGCCTTTTAGCTCTTTGCATATAAGTTTATGCTAAGGGGAGTTAGGGTTTTTTTAATGCTTTCATTTTATATAAATTAAAAAAAAAAAAACAGAACACACAAAAAAACCCACCAAATTTGATTATTAAGTGATAGAAAGTTGGGTTAAGTGGGTAGGATTTCCAGGACTTCTGCCTTTCCATACTGACTAAGATAGTTGAAGCATAAACACTTTTAAATAATCTTACAATATTTGTCCTTTATTAGAGTTGGATGTCCCTTACAGGTCTTATATTCAAATTTATAAGATCACAGCAATTAGCTACCTTACATATAGGTGGACAATATAGTTTTCGGTTACTGAACTTCAGAATAGATATTACGCTGTTCTAACTTCCTATTGTACTTCTGCACATAACCTTATTTTTTTTCTTTTCTTTTTGGAGCCGCTGTATATTAAGCCTCCTGGCTAATCATATCAGAAACCAGAATATTCTAAAGGTTTTCTGAAAATATATGTTCTATAATTATGCTATTAGAGAAATCATATTATAAACTATAATTAAATGCTTCTCATTTAAAACCACCAGATACTAAAATACTCTAAGCTAAAAAGAAAATTATTTGAAGCCATGTTCCACAGAAGAGGCAGTTATTGGACATTGTGACTTAGCTCCTATGAGCAACTTAGGGCATTTAAGAGACAACACCTTAATACCACCAGTATACAGTAAGAACAGAATACCCTCCCAAACCAGAAATACCTTCTAATGCTTTCTATGCCTCTTCCTGTGCAAGTGATGAATCTGACTTTGCCATTGGTCCTTCAGGACTGGGGACATCAAGTATTGTCTTACTGTACAGACCTCTGCTTTCCCTTCTCCCAGTGTGTATTCATAAACAAAGCACAAGAGACATCAATCATTTCTGGAGGTTTTATGGCTCTGCTGCATGGTAAGTGTTAAGCAGCAATAAAGATGACAGTATCAGCTATGTACACTTCAAACATCCACCGTAAAATTAATTTCAAAAGGAAATAAAGCCATATAAATAAAAATAAGCTTTTATGATTAATAAAACATGCAAATATGGTAATCTTATTAGTGTGGTGAAAGGCAGAAGTTAAATTCCACAGAGAATGAAATCAGAGAGATTTATTTTCAGATTGCAAGTAAACAAATGGGTTTCATTTTTCTCTACTCATCTAAACTGAAGTTTCTATTTGTGAACTGTACAAAAATTAGGTTAACATCTGAGTCAGCAAACCTTCAAATTGACTATAGAACTTGCCTTGGAAATGTTATACCTGATGGTCCCTGGACATTTTTATTTGCTTTCAGCATTCAAGATATTTTTCACTGTTTCAAGAGGCTATTCATCCCTCCACAGAGGCTTCCTCTAATCTTTGTCACTATAGGATTTTACTTCCTATTTGAAGACTAATTGGCCTAGAAGTTGGTTTCAAAAGGAATAGATAAAAGTATTATGCAGTCCCATTTGGGGAGACCTGTGTCAGAAGAACAGGAAGAGACTGAGCATCTCTAGGCATTTTCTTCAACTCACAAAAATTAGCATCGGTTAGTAGGAAGTATTCACTTCACCTACCACTACATCCAATAAATGTATCTCTAGCATGAGCCAATGAAGTCAGGAAGCTTCTAAGATTTCTAATATTTTACTAGTTTAGACACAGTATATCATGGGAACTACTACTGACCTTAAAGAATATTATCCTTTTATCACATTTTACATTAATATATTTAAGAAATAAAAATGCTTTTGTTATTATTAAAATAAGGATAAACATACTATCCAGTCTATAGAAAACTAATTGTTGTTGTTAAGATGAAAATTCAATAAGGTACTTTTAACAGTTCTGTATTCACGTTCTTTTGAAGCAACTCCTCAGACTTTCTAAAATCTGAGGAAGAAGTACTAGGGGGAAAGCGCTTCATAAAGCAGGCTTGTCTTTGAAGTTCGAGATTACTTGATAATTTGGGTAGATGATCTTATTTTATTCACAAAAAATGAGTTTAAATTAATATTCAAAGTAAATAATTTTGCAAGTGAACAGGAAAAGTTGAAACAGCCTTGCATGAAGAACAGGCTATATTCTGTCATCCACACTAACAATTACATGATTACAATCTTAATTTGGTGAAACTCACTTAATAAGAACATAACAAAATCTGATTTAAATTGTGGCAAGCACCATGGTTTAGGCCCAGCTGGCAACTAAGCACCATGCAGCCACTTGCTCACTCCTCCATCCAGAAGGATAGGGAAAAGAAAATTTAAGGGAAGGCTCATGGGTCGAGGCAAGGACAGGGAGAGACCACCAGTTATGGTCACAGGCAAAACACACTCAGCTTGGGGAAGAAAAATCCATTTGTTATCAATTATGTCAGAGTAGGGCAATGAGAGACAAAACAAACCAGATCTTAAAGACACCTTCCTACCCTGCCCTTCTTCCCAGGCTCAGCCTTACTCACAATTTCTCTACCTCCTCCCCTCCAGTGGCACAGGGGGCCGGGAAATGGGCGTTGTGGTCAGTCCATCACACGTTGTGTCTGCTGCTCCTTCCTCCTCAGGGGAAGGACTCCTTGCACTCTGTGTGTGGGCCCTCACACGGGAACCAGTCCTCCATGAAATTCGCCCACGTGAGTCCTTACCACGGGCTGCAGTTCTTCACCAACTGCTCTGGAGTGGGTCCCTCCCATGGGGTGCAGTCCTTCCGGAGCAGCCTGCTCCACCACGGGCTTCCCACGGGGTCACGGGCTGTTCAGGCACAGTTGCCTCTGCTCCTCAGTGACCCTCCATGGCTGCAGGGGCACAGGCTGCAGGGGAACCTCTGCTTCAGCCCAGATCCTCCCAGCCTTTCTGCACTGACCTGGGGGTCTGCCTTGTCTCTCTCACACCCCACTCCTCTGTCCACTCTGTTTCCACTTCTGCTGCTGGTTCCCTTTGTTTTTTTCTCTCTTAAACATGTTAATCACAGAGGCACTAATTGGTTCAGCCATGGCCAGGGGTGGGGCTGCCTTGCAGCTAGGGGATCTTCTGGCAGCTTCTCAAACAGGAACCACCCATGTGGCCTTCTTCCCTGCTACCGAAATATCCACCACACAAACCCAACACAGCAACTTAACTGCAATCATATTTCTAAGTGTTTTCCTGAGTTAGTAACAAATGTAATGCACATTATCTTGTGCTCCTTGCATCTACTTATTACCTTTTATTAATTTTTTAATAGGTTTCTCTTAATATAACTGAAAGATGGATAGGAACATTCCCATCAATAATAAAATGGAAAGAACAATCATTCAAAGTACTTTAACTTTTAAAATTTATCATTTATATCTTAAAAAATTATTTATTAACATTTTCATAATGTGCAAGCATTAAATGGGTTCTGCCATGAATTATATCTTGGTAACGAAGCAGACATGAAAAATATTATTGATATTATCCAAGAGAGCATGCAAAGTTTCTTGAAAGATTTAGTAATCAGTAAGGCCTACCACAGAATTCACATGTGATCTTTATACTATAATTAGATCCAAATCTCAGAAATTACTCAGGCAGCTAGCTGTCAGTAAAATCAATGTGAGATAGTTACCTGAAAAGGGAGCTGAAAGTTTAAATATCATCATGCCTCTGACCCTTAATCTCTATGAGAAAGTTCACCTAAAAATTACACATTCAGGTGAATCAAATTACCACAGCTCCCTTTTTATTCAGAATAAAAAGGTAGATGAAATGGCTGGCTCCCTCATTGAAATTTCTATCCGCTGACCTCAGGAAAAAGAAAAAAATCTAATTAGTCCATTATTTTTTAATGCTTTTGGTCAAAGGTGAGAAGAATCTTGCCCTCAGTGTTTTATTTTTCTGTGTTTAACCAATGGTAGTCAGGCAGGGCTTCTGTGGGTGATGGTCAGATGTGGGGGAATCCTTGCCTGAGCAGAGGAGGGGTCACATTCTGCCTATGCCAACGACCAACTTGCTCCTTCATGAGTCTTTTCCTTAAAAACATTTTTCTTCTAAATTCTGGTTAGCTTCCAGCTCCCAGGATCTCCAAACCTACAGGTGAAACAATGCAAAATCTGATTAGATATTAGAAAAAATAAAGGAAAAAAAAAATGGTTTTGTATACACAGGCCTTTTAATCAGCAAATATAAATAATTTTATCTCCAAAGGCATAAAAGTACCATTTAGGGTACTTGTTTACCTCTCAGAAATATTAGGGAAATTTCTGAAAACTGGAAAAATGTCTTTAATGTTACTCAAAAGAGGCAGTAGAGATTATTTTCTGGGAAAAAAATCGGTACTTAAGTGGGTATGACTGAACAACCTGATAAAACTCGATATTTGCTTCTAAATTCAAACCTAGCTCTGCCTTGAGTAGGAGCTTGAGACAGGTGACCTCCAGAATCCCTTCAACTTATATTGGTTTAGGCTTCTATGTTTCTGTTTTTTGTCAGTCGTTAGTCTGTTATCCAACTCAGCTCACATTTTAATTTATCAATCAAAAAACTATGACAGGTGTTTACCGTTGAAATCAGTCCATAGTCAAATAAATGTAAGGACATCACTGTTGGACTTTATTACACATAAACCTTAACTCACACATAGCTATGACACTGTTTCAGGAAGAAACATGCAATTCTTTATCTCAATCCCTGTGCATTTATGCATTCAGCTGAGCCCTTTGGCCATTCAAATTAGCAGAGGATTTCTGCCAGCTAGACAGTAAGATATTTCAGAATCTCTCTCATATGCAGAATCTCTCAAACCTCTTCTAATTTCTGTATTTCAAACATATCATGTCAGTTGTGGTTTTTTCTTACTTACAGACCAAAGAATTCCAAGCACTTTAAACTCTTAGAGAATGAAGTGCGTCATTTGATCTGAAGAAGTTTTGTAGGAGTTTCAGGAGAGTTTTATCTATGTTTTTTTAAAATATATTTTTGAGTAAGGATTTTTTTTTTTTTTTTTTTTTTACCCTGGCTAACAGAACATGCAGTGTATGAAAGTTAAAATAGACTATAGTTTTTACAAAGCTAGAGTAATTGCCTTTCAGGGACTGCCAATCAATGCCAATTTTAAATCTGCTTAGTGCCTCCAGTCCTTCAGGTATTTAGGGATTCTGAGGTTTTCAGAGGTTAATGATTAGAAATATTAATAGGCTCTAAAGGAGTTTTTTATTTCATATGAAATAGTTGCTAACTTGAAACTGTGCAAGCCTGGAATTAAAAAAAAAAAAAACACCTCATTTTCTACTTTGCAAATTCAATACACAGCCAAAAAAAACCTGAATTTAATCCATGAAAATACAGATCTGTTTTACTTTGAACACTGATTAAACTTCAAATTAAAATATCAAGGATTTTATTCCTGATCATTATACAATGACAACAAAATGCTAACTTTTCTAATTGCTGTTTTGTTTATGTTTCAAATACATGGCCGGTTTAGCTTGAGATGCTTGCCCTCCCTTTTTAGAATTATATTTAAGAAATTGAAAGCTCACCAAAAGAAACTTGGTCTTTTTAATTTTCCTCCATCATATACATTTGTGTGTTCATATAGCTTCATGGTTCTAAGCAAAATGTGATGGAGTCATTATTGAATCAATTCCCATCAAAGAGCTCCTTTTACTTTCTGTTGTTATGGATCACAATTCATTTCTTTCATTGAGCAGTTGGAAGGTCACCAGTGCAAAGTGATGATTCTAGAGACAAAATTGTTTGAAAGCAAGTGCTGATAGGGACTTTCCAAAGAAATAGGTGTTTTCCCTCTACAGAATGCTTGAGATACTATTGAGACTCACTAGTGTAGTACTAAATAACTAAGAAAAATGAGATTGAAAATTAGAAGTTCTTTAAGAACCAAATTAAATGCCTATTAAGCCACAATTCAAAGGAAAGCACAATAGCTGAGACTAAAATTCCAAGTTCATTCCACAGCAGAACTCAGAAACAAAAAGTAACAAAGAACAAAATTAAAAAAATAAAGCAGGACCTAGCTTTTTATTTATATTGATTTTTGCTTATGAAGTGCATATGTAGTTGAAGGAAAGTCAAAAGCACTGAAAAATACACCACTGGCAGGACAAGGAGGACTTAGGGAGGAGAGTTGTTCTCACAGTTGTATTTGTACAGACTCATAGCGGGATGGAAATAAAAACATATTTAATGGGGTTATCAGAATGATAGGAATTTAAAAAAAAAATATGTCTTTTCTGTACTCTTAATCACTGAGGATGATTTAATATATTCCAGCTCATTAGTAACTTAGCAGAATGTTAAATAATGTATAAGGGAAAAAAAATGCTTTTGTATACACAAACATTTTAATCAGCAAATATAAATAAATTTATATCCAAAGGCATAAATATATCATTTAAGGTACTCATTTACCTTTCAGAAATATTAGAGAAATTTCTGAAAACTGGAACAATGTCTTTAATGTTATTTAAAAAAGGCAATAAGGATGATTTTCTTACTATAAAAAAAGAAAAAAAGATAAGGGAAAAAAACCCCACAACCAAAAAACAAACACACCAAACACCACCACCCACTGGATTAATCTGATTAATTCCAGCCATGAACTTGAGGAGATTTTTTGTTATGTTACATTTTTTGGCAAAGTTAACATGAAGAAATACATCCTTTTCTGTACCTCCACTTCTTGTTCCAACTTATTTGTTTCTTGCTATTTGTTTAACCCCTCCTCCTTTCACTTGTTTGTGACCCTGGTCCTTGCAAACTGTATCACTGATACAAATGAAGTTTAGAAATATTTCCAATGTTTTTGGAAGCCTGCATGTCATGAAAAACATAATCTCAATGTCACTTGACACTCTATTTAGCAGCACCAAATGAATTAAAATAGCATTAAAGTCCAAGTTAGAGAATTAAGAATTGACTGACAGATCATGTAAAAAGCTTTTAAAAGGAGAAATCAAAAAGGCTCCTTCCCCTCACCATATTTTCAGTTGAGTTTTGTGGATGTGATATATTTTTCTTCCTTGGGTGTTCTGAATATATAAGATTAATAACCAATAAAAGCTGTTTGTAACAAAGGAAAATTGGAAATAATCCAGAGGATATGGCAGGTATATAAGATGTAGCTTCATGCAGAGGTAGATGTTATTCTGTGAAGCAATTACCCTGGAAAGGATTTAAGGGCTATGAGGGTTGGGCAGTAACTAACAAGAGGCCCCAGTGGAATAAGGCTGCACAAAAGGCTAGAGATGGATGGATATACAAATCAAGTAATGAGAGGAGTGGAGGGATGATTTCACCTCAGTCTGTGGCATCAGTAAGACAGATGATGTAACACTATATAGCACTCTTCGATCCCCATAAATAGCAAATATTGAGTAATAACCATAAGAAAACGCAGGGCCTGGGGAAAAAAGTCTATTTAGTGAGTAACTGCAAGATCTCAGTCTGTATAATTTCTAACAAAAATAATTGTAACAGTACTGTATACACATGCACACACAGAGACAAAATTAATAGATATTCATGAGTTCTTTAACTTACACAACAATCATAATTTAGAAATTCTGAACTAAAGCACATAACAGTGATGGAAACTAACCAGTGAAAGGTCTGGACCCTTCATCTTTCAATAGCTTCATAATCAGACAGGGCCTTCCCGGACTGTATGCTTTAATAAACCATATTCTATTGGATTTCCAGATAAAGCTGACATTCAATGACCATAGCATACAAGGGTAAGAGAAACTCATGTTCTTTTCTGTCTTAACCACTATGAATATTAATACCGCTACACACTGAGAACATTTTAGCAGTTAATATAGACTTTCTTATAAAATTCCTGCCTTAAAAAAAGAAAATGTGCACCATAGTTAACTGAATAGTCTGAGGCAGTATGAGGCTCACAAGGACAGGCCTAACAGGTATGTTCTGGTGAAAGGGTAGGCATCAGTGAAAAATATGTAATAAATGTGCAAAACCCTTCAGCAGTGAGGGGCATGATGCACTGAGAAGGCAACTTCCTTACCAGAGCTTCCCAGAGCCACAGGAGGTTGGGGCTGCACAGGCTCTGTGCCACCTCTTGTCTGCCTTAGGGAAGGAGGATCCCTAGGCTTTGTGCTTCTCCCGTGCCATCTGCCTCCCATAGCATATAAGGAAAACATGTCTCCAACAATTTAATGTTACATTGGTCAAACAGACAAATATTTTGATTTCGTATTTATTGGAAGTCAAGTTCAAAGAATTTGCAGGTACCAACATCATCCATCTTGTAACATAAAACTCCATTTGAATCATTATTTGGTAAAAAATTTCCTCTTTTCCCTATATTTCTCTTGGCTTTTGCCAAAAAGGCTCAAAACCTTCCCTGGCATTATAAGCTGAGATGCAGCCTGATCTTTACCCAATACAGAGTCCTGGCACAATGGCTTGCTGATCCAAGCTATTAAGTTGTCTGATTAATAAGGTTTATTTAAAAATAAATCCTACTTCTTCCTTTGCTGCACATGTTTTGTGGTACTTTTCATTCAGTACATTTTTATGATCTTGTTCATGCTACAGTTGAGGGAGCAGCTTCTTGTACGTGTGAAATGAGTGGGCACTGTGTGGATGGGGAAGGAAGAGCAGCCTGGCACGGAGCA
>NW_010241760.1:91882-93980 GCF_000690775.1 Eurypyga helias | reverse complement strand
TTACCTACTAAGGAACAACTGCCTCACAAGCAGAAAAAAAAGTAAATTAATTGATACCTACTGTAAGGTTTATTTAAAAGCCATGGCCCAGTGATCTATTATTTTCCAAACCAAAACCTGGAAGTAATACAGCTAAAATATTCACTATAAAAATGTTATGGAGTTCCAGTCCTCAAGATACAGAACAATTAATGAAAGGAGGTGTAATAATACCTAAAGCCCAAGACTGAGACATATACAGATCATGCAAAAGACAGGTAAACATGGCTATGGGGGTTTTAATTTATTTCTCTGTCCTTTCTCTTAATATCGTTTTCAGAGGTGATTTAGAATTTAGGCTTTTGTGTCCATATTCCACCTTTTCCTGAATTAGCACTAGTGTTATGCTTCATAGCCCTTTCTCTGACTGTACATCTATTTCCTTCTGTCTCTTTCAACTGTTTTTATACTTAATAAAACAATCAACCAGAAAATAAGTTAAGCAAACAAACAAACAAACCAACCCAAACAATCTTGCAGCTTTCCTGCTTTCCTTCACTTTTTGGTGGAGTTCTGTGCTTGTGCTCTTAGGCAAGTGCAACAGAAGTCATTACCAGAACTCCTCTCCTCTATTATGTATACAGCACTCACATGAATGTTAGCTTTCGCTTGATCTACAGAAAGTTATTCAGCATCCAGACAGAGACAAAACAGAACAGAATATGGTCTACTAAATTCTGTGTGAGACCTTTCCCTTCTCCCTACTAATCCACAGTTCTAGAATATAACTACAACTTTGTCCTTGAAATGCCAGTGTTGGTGTCCCTACACAAAAGGAGTCAGACCCCTTTTCCAAGGCAACAGGAAAACTGGTGTGAGTTAGGCATTGCATTTGTATTATGTAGTCTCTCTTTTCCAGCTGCACTGTATCCAGTCCGTACATTACAGCAGCTGTGAAGAGTTACTGAAGAGTAGCAACACGTCTGCCTTGCCCCAACACTGGCATGCAAAGTCTTTCCTCACTAACTCACTAACAAAGCAGAAATATACCTAATGCCACTAAGTAAATTTTCCAATGGGCTAAAGAAATTAGCTCAACAAGAGGTCCCATGGCCATGAGAACCAGTTTGAAGTCGTTCTCACCTGTGAATAGTGGGGATGAATGGTAGCCTAACCAGGACCCTCCCTTCCAGCAGCAAGAGGAAAATTGTCACCCTGCATCTCAATGAATTATATACTGAGCAAGATTAATTTAAACGCAATTCCAAATTCCTTCTTTTTTTTTTCCTGCAATTTTAAGTGGTACTTTTTATTCAGTGAATTACTATTATTCACTGAAATGATCACTGAACCACAACAGAAGTGGTGTAAGCAGATCCCATTCACTGCTGCTGTTGCCTATCCCCTTGCCATCATCACCTCAATTAAACAAATACAAGTGCTTGTTCAACCACAAAATGAGAAATGGACCTGGATTAAAAATAATACAGAATAAATTTAGAAAATTGTTACTTTTCATTGATTCTCTTCTTTGGTAAGGAAGTGTCACTTATAAAGGATCTGTAATAGAATGAAAACAAGGGTGCTTAAATAGACTTGCATCATTGCAGCCCTTTTAATTTTGATTACGCTTAAACTTGACTCTTACTGACCTGATCCCAATGGTTTCAGATACATCTGGGGAAAAGAGAGGTAGAGGTGCCTAAAGCTGAATTTTTGTCAGTTTAACATTGAGAAGATCAGAGCTTAAACCAAATGTTTTTGATCCTGGTGTAATATGGAATAAAATTTACCTTAAAGTGAGTTCTCTCCTGAAGTCACAGAGATGTAGACAAAAAATATAGCCACGTCAAATTCCCTAAAAAAACCATGACATTCACATCATATATTCTTTTGTTGTTAATTAATAAATAACATATGTTAATTAATAAATAATATAAATAAAACTCCTTGGCTGACTTCTGAGAATCAGAGCTTATCAACTAAAGTAGCTTTCAGCATATCAGTTCATGATTAAAAAAATTAGAATAGTGAACACGAAGACAACACTGTTATAATTAATTCTGGCAGAAATTTGTTATTTTAGAGTTTCTGGTTTCATGCATGTGGATGTATCTCA
>NW_010241760.1:51738-91821 GCF_000690775.1 Eurypyga helias | reverse complement strand
ATGCTTACAGCAGACATTTAAGAGCTCAATATGCCAAGATGACACTAACTGACCAAAGGAGGGGTATTATCAGCCACCTGTTCATTTTTCAATTGCTACTTCCTACCTTCAATTGGTTAAAAAAAACCCACGGTTTCATCTTAAAATTATTGTTAATTTACCTTGCTTAGAACAAGCAGAAACCAAAAAAAATGATGGTCACATCAGTAACCCTGTGATTTGGCTGATCATTAAAGAAAAAAAACACAACGTGTTTTGCTTCATCTGAACAGTCAAAATAACAAAAGGCAATTATAAAGACTGACAGATAAAAACAATAAATTGTGGAAGTAATAAAATTGTCACAAGGGAAAGACAAGATGGAAGATTTAATGAGACAGAATGGACAAGTAAGTAAATTATTTATTTGAAGGCTCCATTCAGACATGACATGCTTCACTATCTTTCATTAAGCCTTGAACCCACGCATAGACCTGACCTGCTGCACTGCATGACATTTATTTCAGACTAATCATGAGTAGTTGTTTTACTGATAATTTATTGTGTTCACAGTGTTGGCCAATACTGATAAACTCAGCCAGTGCCCAACATGATTACTTGGCAAAAACCCTCTCTATAAAGAATGACAATGGGATTTTTTTTCTGCATCAAAGGTATTCAAAGATCAAAGGTCTTCAAACAGCATGGTTCAGCTGAGGAGCATATAGTCAAAAGATATGAAACTAGGTTTCAACTATTTTCAGCCTAATTATTTATTCTTGGATAAAAAAAATATATCCAGGTGGATTTGATGGGCCAAAAAGATTCCAGCAGCTCTAAGATCATAGACAAGCATATAAATGCTATATATATATGAGTTACTGAGAAGTCACGGAATACACATTCTTGGCCTTCTTGGATGGATAGAGGTTGATACTGTAGATGTAATGAAAGCAGTGGTCTTCAGGGTCTGTTTCCATTTCATTTGGTTCAGATACCTGAGGGACAACCTTTCATTAGCAAAGGGCTGGAGTGATCAGCTAGACTTTAGTATGTTCCTTTGACTGAAGAACTAACTCATTCGGCATTTTGGATTTCCAATCACTAGCATGCTTTTTTCATGTAGCCTACTGAGGTATGAGAAAGAAAAAGTGGAAAATTATTTTACAGGCAGGAAACAATTTAAATGAATTATAACGTATAGCATGCTGAGTGTTCCAGTCATCTAGATTGAGGGGACAAACCAATAAGAAATTTGCTGCTTCACTCCCTTCCATTTGATGATTGCCTGACTTGTCTTTCTACCTCCAGGAGCTACATCTGTGAGACATTTTGCCAATGGTGTGAAGGATGGTTGGGAGCATGAAATCTACTGAGTAGACTGAATCCCCATTTCTCGTATTTCATGGAAAACTAGTGACCATTTTATTTCTGCAGTGCTTCTTGTCACAATGACTTTGCCTAGAACACCTTTTTGAATTAAAGCAATTCTAAGCAATTTCTTTAGCCCAGAAGCATGGTGAACTGCCAACACAGAATATATCACAAACTTTACATAGCATGCTGCTAGTCTTTAGTGAACCAACTCTCAAATCAATTATGTCTGCTGGCAAGGAAGCCTTAACGCTCTAAATAATTTAAAGTGCAAACTGTTTGGCATACAATTCTTTTCATCAGCAGCAAGATTGATTTCACCTTGTAGTATCTCTGCCCTACAGAAATGGTCTTTTTTAGTTAAGTTTTCAAAGTTATCACAATAAAGCAGTAAAGTCTGTAGCATATAACACAAGTTACATCTGTTCTTCTCAGGTTGGGTAGACAGTCATTAGTCAAGGTAAAACATTACTGAAAAGGCAACATTAAGCGCTGCTTTCCATTCTCCATTATAGACTTGGAAGAGGAGTTTGTAGAAACTACTTTATTTTAAACATTGTTAAAGTTTAGCACTTATTCAGGATGAAATTCAGAAGGAAAAGAAGATTATTTCAGAGTACATGCAAAACTTAGTTACAATAAATTTATTCTATTTTTTTATATGCTTGCCACAGTATCTTAAGCAAAGTTGATATGCCAAACAGATCTGTATAGGTCAGTTACATAGCTCTGCCTTTTTTGAACCTAAGGGAGAACTGTGAAGACCTTATCTGAACCCAGCGACCAGTAAGCCCAGGATGGTTTTACTTTTAATGGTTACAAAAACATTTTCCATTCTCCTTTCTCCTTTCCAGATCTATATATTAGAAATACCTCAAACTAAGAATGCCTTTTCCAGTATGATTTATCCATGGCTGCACTTGGTGCTCAAGGGTAGGTAAGAAAAGTTCCAGAGCTACAGGGGGTTTATATAGTGTATCCTTTAGATAAAAGTCAGCTTTCTGTGGCTATTTTGACAACATACTGCCTTAGTAGGGAACCTATTTCCTATAAATAATCTAAGCAGATTTGAGGAAAAATCATATTATTCTTTAACATATACTGAAAATATGCTGCTCTTTATGAAACCCATGAAAATTGAACTAGCTTTTCGGTTACAGAATGTGCAATTGGTTTCAGCAAATAAAGGGTAAATTAAAAAAAAAAGAACAACCAACCTAGTACACCCACTTGCTTTAAGATTACAGTCAAGTGCACACTAATAAAGTACACATTTCTCTGCTTATCAAAAAGCCTTTGAAAGCTGAATGGTGAATGTGTTTTACAAACATGATATGGGAGTCCAGGAAGAAATAGATTTCATTAAAATTGAATCTGTATGGCTACCTATTCCATTACTAGATCAGAAGGGCTGATATTGTGCATGCATAGTTGGTTTGTTTTTTGTAGTTTTGTTTGTTTGTTTGTTTGTTTTAATTAGGGATTTTTTGCAAACCTTGCAGATGTAAAAGTAAGTCCTTGGACAAAGTCAGGCAGGAATTTTTAGCAGAGAACCTCATTTGGGCTATGTAGAGGGGTCTTTGTTTCTACACCAGTTTGCCTGCAGAATACCATAATTACAATCAAAACTGAGGTATCCCATTGTGGATGACTATCTTTCCATTGGCTTCAATCTTTGAATCAGGACCTTTTCCAGTAACTTAACAGTAGTTCAAAAGATTAAAAACCTAAATGCTGCAAAAAACACCACCAAACCAAAAGGTTTTTCTCAATCACTTTTGCCAGGCCTTCTATTTTATTTTCCTCCTTGCCTTCTCTTTTTTCTTATGTCTTTCAGATCCCATGCTGCAACAGCCACAGTACACTTTTAGGCTTAAAACACCTGAAAAATTAAGTGAGAAAGATTAAAGCCATTTTTTTTCTCTACATACTGACATAAACATCTTCTGCCCTTGACTGGAAGTCCAAAATCAAACCCTATATAAAATCCAAATAATGAAATATATAGGAATTACACAAAATTGAACATTCATGTACAAGCCAATGCTTTCCTATATCCATGTATATGGAAGTCACAATGCATGTCTTCCAGATCTACTCGCTGGGTCAGCTGAACCATGTTGTCTGAAGAATGGTGACTTCTATTTGTTCACCGTAAGTACAAGGACCTTCCCTTTACCATTCTGCGTAAAGGGCCAAAACAGAACATTGTTTAAGAGCAGAAAGATGACACCGTACAACACCTGCCACTTTGACTTTTGCACAGACAGACAGACTGCTTAGATCGATGCTCTGCTATGCTGCCATAGCAAACCAGAGTATAAGTTAGAATCAAACTTCAAATGATTTTAGCCATATGTGTCCTTGGGATTGCAGAAGGTGGAGATGTTCACATTTGGCTCAAAAATAGAGCCCCATAAAATTATTGCTACTGTCTTCTGTTTTTCTGAGAGAAGAAAGAGAGCAAAACCATACAATGAACCAGCTGGGCTTCCTGCCCAGTCCTGGTTACTCTGTTTTAAATAAAATACCTGTCAGCATCTTTGTCAGTGTGAAAGGGGACTTTAATGTCTGAATGATGACTGCATGTTTTCAGTGCACTCATCATCTAAGTCTGAGAAGCTTATTAATTTCAGTGGATTTTCATTAAAATCAGGATCATTTCAGTTCTGTCCCAGAGGGGTTGATAGATGCAAAGCTGTTTCCAGAAATTGGTTTTCAAATGTTTGTTAATGCAAAGATTATGATCTTAGAAAAGGCTGCAATGAATCAATCCCAGTTTTAGAAAGGAAAAAAAACTTTGGAAGGACTTTGTCGTTCTAACTTGACAAACACTTTTTTTTTCCCCTTCCTCTCATTACTGCCTTCATTGTTTTATATATTTTTCGCATTCAAAGCAAATTTTATTTGTGCTTAGAAAGCATAGCCAGAAATTAGTACAATAGTAAGTCATGCATCCAGAAGGCATAACTCTACCTGTAATAGCTGAGAATGTCTCTGAAATTAATCAATATAATGTTCGTGGACAATACCTCTTAAGCTCTTGTTGATAGCTGAGGTCTCTGACAGAATTACCTCTGGTAGAGAAAAAACTACAAATACACTTGTAGGCTGCAGTTTTTTGTTCACTGATCATCAGAATATTAGTACTTTGAATTTTAGTGCAATAACAAAAATGCCCTTGCTGTTTTGGTTAACTCTATTATTTCATGAGATTTTAATAAATAAGCAGAATACTAGCTGTCTGATGGGAAACCAAAGAATGCCTCACAGTAGCTGGATTAGATGTTCATTAGAAAGCAGTCTTCTCAGAACGATACCCATACATCAAGCAGTATCTTTCAGATGAGGTATAAAATGGCCTGGAAACTGCCGGTATCAAAGATTTTGCTAGTGACAGGTGGTCTTACTCTAGATTGGAGAAAGGCAAAGAAAAGCAACCATTCTGCCATTGGAGAGTAAGAGGGAAGATGGTACCCTCTTAGGTGTAACAACTATCTGTGCTTGTTTGTGGGTTTTTTGGGGGGAAGGTTAACTTTTTTAAAGATCTTTTTCTGACAGATTTAGTAAATTAAAAACTTTTTGACTAATTTTGAGTCTTATTTAAATATATACTTTCTGAGACAAAGATGTTCAAATAAAAATACTTTAAAAAAATTCACTCATTGTTCCAAGTATTCAATTGCTCTAAGGCAAAGACATTCTAAGAGCCTCCATCTGGTCATTTAGGTGAAAATTTTGCTCTCCTTGTTGTGTACAGAATTTTTCTGTGAAGAAACTCATATTTAGCTAAATAGTTTTTTTTAAAAAGGTACTTAAATTCATCAGATGATAAGAGCAACTTACAGTTGAATTTTTTTTTTTTTTTTTAGAATAAAAATGTGTCAAAAATGCTATAGTAGGCAGCAATCAAACTAGAAGGTAAAAATTTTTCCTGGCTTTCATTTAGTCACTATCTTCTCAGACATCATTAAAGTTACCCACTTTCAATCATCTCTAGCATAAATGTTTCCCATATCCATGCAAATGCCCTCTTCTTGTGAATTTCACTAAGCTTCTGTAATTAACTTTCTGTCACAGCAGCAAATTTGACAGACTAATTAAATGTTTTGCAAAATGGATTTTTTTTCCAATTTGAATTGTGTTGTGTTTCTGTTTCATCGACTATTCTGACAGTGTATAAAGCAGCATTTGATTTATCTTTATCTCATCCTCTTTTAAATTTATGTTCATACAAAGCCTGACTTACCCACTATTTGCATTAATTAGCAGGAATTACATTTTCAAAATCATATAGATTAAGCTTTCTCAAAATACACAATGGATTTAGAAAGTCTTATTTGCAAATCATCTTTTGTTTTGTTTCATCCTCATCAGTGGCTTTTTGGAGGTTTTAGTGCCTAAGACACCATCACAATCCATAATAAAAAGATAGTGCATTATGTCATCAATATTTACAAACAGATGGTTTTGCAAAATGCCAGTTTTCAGTCATTCTTCTGCTTGTTTGCTTTCAGTGTAAATAATACTGCTGTTTATACTCCTATAACCATAACACACATGACTGAGACAATAAATACTGTTCACTTAATCTACTCTTCTGAAAGAAAAGCATCTATGTTTCTTTTTAAATCTACTACTAAACTGCATGCTATACACATTACTGAGAGCCCTTCTTACAGTTAACAATGCAGGAAATAGGTGCAGCAGTCAACAGGGGAAAAATGCTTATTTGAAGTGGTAAAACCAAAGAAAAATAAGCTGTTGTGTAAATTATTAATAATTTGCCTCAGAGCTTTGCTGTTTTAACACATATGCCCTGTGGTTTTCTCACTGGAGATTCATCTGAGGTTGTCAAAAGAAGCCTATAAATGAAAACTGACCAAATACATGTGATCTGACCTCATGTGTATTAATAAAATTAGTTTTTTATGGGGTAAGTTCCCCTTTAATTGGGAACTGTCTGTATCTTTTAAATCAATAAGCTCCCTCAGGCTAACCCCACCTCTGCTGCTCAACTTTCAATTCTTCACTTGAACTTCAGAGACAAGGGATGTGATTTACTGCACAGATGAATAATGATTACTCACCACAACCATCTTTCCTAAAAAACAAGTTGTCTCACTGGACAGGACATAAATATTAATAAAAGTCATCATTGCAGGAATCAGTGGCAAGATCAGGGAAGTGAGAAGTATCCACGTCTGTAGTAGAGCTTGCCTAAGGGGAAATGATACTACCTTGGCCATGATTAATCTATGTATCTATGATAATGGTAGAAAGTAAATCTTAGTATTCAAAAAAGGGAGTAAATGACCAAAGTTATTGATATTTTCTGGTACAATTTGCATTCATGGGGCAACCATTTTTCTTACTGCATCCTCCATTTTAGAACTAAAAATCAACAATTCTTTTGTTCATTTGGTTGGAGGGGAAGGAGGACTTCCACTTGAAAGGCCACAGTATGTTTAAATAGCACCTCTAATCATGCACCTTACAGGTAGGCTTAGCACAGGAGGGCACACACTGCTCCTTGCATAGACTGCAGCAGAAGGATCATAAGTAAGTGGCTGTTCATTGGCCTTCATCTCTCCCACATTCTTGCCTCTCCTCCTCTAGCCTTTGGGTCCTGGGAAAAAATTGGGGCTTTCTCAAGCTCAAATACGACTAAGAAATTCCCTCAACTCACCACTGCACCAAATATGTTCTCCCCACTCTTCTCCTGAAAATGCTAACTAATACAAGGACAGGCCAGAAACTCTTACAGGTTTCCCCATTGGAAAATAAAACGCTCCAGCAGTTGTTACTGAACACCTAACAAACTGATCGACAAAATATTCTTCAGGGAAGTGGAAGGCCTGTGTTTAAATCTTCTCTGTCTTATCTGATCCAGGTATTTAGAATCATAGGATCACAGAATCATTTATGTTGGAAAAGACCTTTAAGATCATCATGTCCAACTGTTAACCTAACACTGCCAGGTCCACCAATAACCCACGTCCCTAAGCACCACATCTACACATCTTTTAAATACCTCCAGGGATGGTGACTCAACCACTTCCCTGGGCAGCCTGTTCCAATGCCTGACAACCTTCCAGTGAAGAAATTCTTCCTAATATTCAGTCTAAACCTTCTCTGGCACAACATGAGGCCATTTCCTCTTGTCCTATCTCTTGTTACTTGGGAGAAGAGAATGACACCCAACTCACTACAACCTCTTTTCAAGTAGTTGTAGACAGCGATAAGGTCTCCCCTGAGCCTCCTCTTCTCCAGGCTAAACACCCCCAGTTCCCTCAATCACTCCTCACAGGACTTGTGTTCCAGACCCTTCCCCAGCTCCGTTGCCCTTCTCTGGACACACTCCAGCACCTCAATGTCTTTCTTGTAGTGAGGGGCCCAAAACTGAACACAGGATTTGAGGTGTGGCCTCACCAGTGCTGAGTATAGGGGGATGATCCCTGCCCTAGTCCAGCTGGCCACACTGTTCCTGATGCAGGCCAGGATGCCATTGGCCTTCTTGGCCACCTGAGCACGCTGCTGCCTCATATTCATTGAGCTGTTGACCAACACCCCCAGGTCCTTTTCTGCTGGGCAGCTTTCCAGCCACTCAACCCCAAGACTGTAGCATTGCAGGGGGTTGTTGTGATGCAAGTGCACAAATTCCTAACTTTGTAACCTGAATCTGTTCTGAGACTGAATCTTCTCTTCACTACACCTGGAGTTGTAGGATATAATGTATAACTGATACAACATTTTTTTTTTTTTAATTAAATACTGGTTATCAAAAGATTTAGTTTAATAATTTCCACCTCTAATCAAAGTTAGGATCATGCCATGTATGAATGCTATTGTCTAACTCCCTACCTCCACAACAAAATGATGTATTGTGAAATATATTTTTTTCAAGGCTCATTCTTTGCTAAATCTGGAGAACTAAATAGAAAATTGTCTTTATGGCACTATTAGGTACAGAAGAAAGCTGGACTTTTCTGTCCTCTCCACACTGATGACAGCACTGATCTGCATGTGCTTTGGAAACTGAAATCTTAAAAGTAATGCATACTGTTATGTGTTCTGGGTAGCTCTACAGGGGGGGGATAAATTCCAACAGAAACGGCATCAGCAAATCCACAGCATCTCTGGGCATCAGAAATTTATTCTAACAAGCATAAAAGTACCATGAAACAGGATTGTAATGACACTGTGTCAACTGCATGCCTGCGGTTCTGTTGCTGATGACTGTTTCTCTATGGAATAGTCTTCCTGTTCTAAGCTTTGTTCTGAAAATCCTATAGTTTTTTTCAGCTTCTTCTAAATACGAGACAACTTTTTATCAATTGGAATAGCATTTCACTACCAGTTCAGAGGGGAAGATGGAGAAGCGACTGCTCTCCTTTAAATGAGTTTGGTATTGGTGGGGAATAATAAATTACAGGGTGTTTTAAAGTGAAAAGAAAAAAATTATAGAGTAGAATATGGCAGTCCTTTAGAACCTGTAAAACCACAACATCAGACATTAGAGGTTTGATAAAACTAGCATGCCATTTACTTCATGAACTTAATAACAATTTGCAGTACAAAATGATTTATGACTTACAGTAAAAAATACCTCAAAAGGCCTGGCAATATGAAATTATATATAATGATATGGATATACAGGAGTAAAATGTTATCAGAGTCATGATTTATATGGAATTTGTTTTTGCGTAGACAATGCTTTATATATGCTGGAGTCCATTTATAAACTGGGACAACATGCCACAAAAAGCTTTCATATGGACAGAAATAAATGGTCCAATGTTTTTGTTTCTTACTATCATGACAACACATACAGATGAGATACAAAGGCAGATATATAGTAGAAAAAGGATGAATGAGCTCACACACATACACAAAATTTTAAACATAATTTAAGGAACTTAAAAGGACGAGAGGTATCATAACTGCAGTGTGCAGAAGGCCAGTGAAAATAAAGTTTGGGAACAAAATAATTAAAACTTGGAATTTCCTACAGGACAAAAATTCTGCATTTCACTCAGAAATGCAGATATTTCCAATAGTGGACAACACTCTGATCCAAGCGGTTGCAGTTGACTCCCTGAGAGAGGAAGGTTGGACCAGATGTCTTCCAGAAGTCTCTTCCAATCTTATTTTTACAGGTTTTTAATTTTTATTTTATTTTTTATTTTTATAAACCCCTTTATTCTTATAGAATAAAAATTATTCTATATCATAAATATAAGCAATATAAGCATAAATATTTGTACAAAATGGCTGTCAGCAGAGAGCCACAGTAAAATCTATTATATAAGGTTTTTTTTCTGTGACATATGTTTCTCCATTTACTGTTAAAAATTTTCCATAGTCTAAGTCAAAGGTTTTAGATTGTGGACCCATAGTTTACCAACATTTTATTTAGGAGAACTTTCTCTTTTTGCCACTTTGAGACCAAGGCCCAAGGCAGCAAAACCAAGTATTCGAAGAAAAATGGAAGAGCTAAGACCTAATATTGAGAAGGTAGATTGGAACAGATGAATCAGATAGAGAAGATACTAAAGTTAAGCTAGATACAATTCAAAAGTAAAGACAAATATTAGTGGAAAAAGGTATTGAGTACAAATTCGTATTAAACAAACTGCTTTTTGGAAGTTTTAAAGGAAGTCATATGGAAGGAAAATTGTATCAAGGCATGAGACAATAACATTTTTCTGAGGCAATTCAGCATTACCTATTCTTTTCTCCTTACAGTTGTCTTTTTGATTTCTTGTGAAATGTTGAATATTGTGTAAACAATTAACCTTTTTGATAAATCCCTAACTTTGGAAGTAAAATTTAGGTCTACCTTTCCAATTTTGTAATGGGTAATGATATCTTTTTTTCCCCTTCACATTTTTATTGTATTTTATACAAAATTCTTAAAAAATTCAGTGTACTAGATGCACTTGCATTTCCATAATACTTTTGCAGATTTTAATGCCTGGTAAAATATGAACTAGATACATAGATTCAATACATGGGGATTGATCTGCTGTCTACTGTTTATTTACTTACATATGCAGTTTCAGTAAGCATAAAAGAGAATTTCATCTATATGCTTTACCTTTGCATTAAATTTTCCATAAATTCACACAGACCTACTCATTGAC
Source organism: Eurypyga helias (assembly GCF_000690775.1). NCBI lineage: Eukaryota > Metazoa > Chordata > Aves > Eurypygiformes > Eurypygidae > Eurypyga > Eurypyga helias. The sequence goes on along the minus strand of NW_010241760.1, from coordinate 81,322 downwards.
CTACCTGGGTTTATTTCTTGATAGCCTATGTTAATATTTCTTAATCTATTTGCTGTTTAAAATGAGGAAACATTATTGGGGTTTCTTGCAGTTCTTGTCTCCTAGCAACAGAATTTCTTCTTTAAGTTGACCTTTGTGATTTTATGTGGATTGTGTAAAGCTCGTGTAGCCTTTTAACAGAATTCCAATATATCTTAGCACTAACTCAATTTGTATGTTTTACGTTTTATCAAATGATTAATTTAGTTCCTGAATTGGCCAAGTGAGTATAAAATTAGGTGTAATAAAAACTTAACTCTTTACCACATTAGCATTTCAATAAACTATTTAAATCAAGAAGTGAGAAAAAAATGTTATTGCTTTGAAAATTTACTTATAAAATCATTTTGGCAATATGTTTTTAAGCATGCTTCTCAATACCTATTTACAGGATGGCAGAAATTATTGTTTCTCTGCAGTTTCATATAAGGTCAGGTCAGCATAATTTAAGACCTTAATTCTTGGTCTAGAATAACATCTTGCTAAAACAGCAACATATATACCACTAATGCTTACAAATGGTGCAAGAAACACACTGTTCCCAGAAGAGCCTTGGAAGACCCTGCTGTAAGCCATTGTGAGGCAAATTGACATGCCCCTCAGCCTGGAACAATCCCAAAGGTGTACTGTGTGGGTTAAGTAGAGGTTTGCCCCCTTGCTGCATAAAATCTTACGTTTAGAATGAAATAAAATTACAGAAAATTACAATCATAAGCCTCTGATAATAAATTATGTGTTTGATATGAAGAAATTTGTAATCTATGCCATGGTACATCGAATTTCAACAGGTAAACACCGACAGTAAGACATTAAAGCGTTAGACACAAGGTGTAAGTAAGTTCAAGCTAAAAGTTATACTGGACCTTGCCCCTCCTTCACCTTGCATGAGATCCCCTGAGACATGAAACAGTACTAATTTCCTTTTTTAATGGATACTTATGTTAACAAAAGATGTTTGTGTGCTCAAGTACTAACCTTTGGAAACATACTTAAATGCATTCAAGTCTGTATATTCCTAACTGACTTTCTTTTAAAATGTCCTACATTTTTTTATCAACATTCTTTGACTTAATAAAATATATTACTTCTACCTAATTTAACTATATTTTAAAGTACTTCATCTGAATGCCTCTTTTTCTTTAACTATATCCTTATTCCATCACTAGAACATCTGTAATTTTAGACCACTTCTGACAAATTCCATCCACTAACTTAAAAAATCTAAATTGACTAATAATCTTGATATTCAGCTTTGCATTATTGTATCAAAATAAATTTCACTCAGTCTTAGCCCATAAAACAGATTAAAAATTCTTCACAACAGGCCTGATATACAAAAAAGGCTCAGGGACAGTTCCAGCAGACAAATACTCCTCTCTATGTCATCATTCCTCTATCATGCTCTTTTCCCTGTACAAGACAAGGAGGACAAAAGTAGAAGGGCACCTTTCACTCTTGGGGTCACTTGGCACAATGCTGCCCTCATGAAGGAGTTGGCACAAATCACCCGGAGGATCTGTGTTTAAGCTGAGAATATTTGAAAACAAGTATCATATATCTAATGCACTAAAAGGGAGAAGAGACATTGCACACTTGGTGATTGGTTATGTTGGTGTTACATCAACCTTGCTACATAATGATGTGACAGTGTGATCTGTTATAGTAGTGAGCTTTGCATTCTGCTCAAGCTCTATTAGCCTTTAAATAGTAATGGAACTAATTAAATGAAGTAGTTAATTTCAGAAAGAGAGAGAGATAATTGCTCAGCTGGTTTATGGACAGAGCTGATATCTATAGTTCTAAACACCCTGCAATGGGCCCAGACACCTTCAACTAAGGTCAGGTTCCTCAAAGCCCCATCCAACCTGGCCTGGAACATGTCCAGGGATGGGGCATCCACCACATCTCCAGGCAACCTGTTCCATTGTCGGAATTTCTTCCTTATATCTAATCTAAATCTACTCACTTTCAATTTAAAGGCATTATCCCTTGTCCTACATGACCTAAAAAGTCCCCCTCCAGCTTTCTTATAGGCACCCTTCAGACACTTGATGGCTGCTATAAGGTATTCCCATAGCATTCACTTCTCCAAGCTGAACAAGCCCAATTCTCTCAGCCTGTCCCCACAGGAGAGGTGCCATAGTGGTGCCCTACTCTGAACTCACTCCATCCAGTCAATATCCTTCGGATGCTGGGGTCCCTAGAGCTGGACACAGAACTGCAGGTGGGGTCTCACGAGAGCAGAGTAGAAGGGGAGAATCACCTCTCTCAACCTGCTGGCCACACTTTTCCTCTTACAGCCCAGGATATGACTGGCTTTCTGGGCTGCCAGTGCACATTGATGGCTCATGTCCAGCTTTTCATCCACCGGTCCCCCCAAATCCTTCTCCTCAGGGCTGCTCTCTATCCATTCTCCTCCCAACCTGTCCTTGTGCTTAGGATTGCCCCAACCCAGGTGCAGGACCTTGCCCTTGGCCTTGTTGAACTCCACAAGGTTGGCAGTGGCCCCCCTCTCCAGCCTGTCAAGGTCTCTCTGGATGAAATCCCTTCCCGCCAGTGTGTTGACCACACCACACAGCTTGGTGTCATTGGCAAACTTGCTGAGGGTGAACTCAATCCCACTGTCCATGTCACTGACAAAGGTGTTGAATGACATTGGTCCCAGTACCGACCCCTGAGGAACACTGCTCGTCACTGGTCTCCACTCAGACATTGAGCCATTGACCTCAACTGCTTGTTTAAAAAAAAAAAAAAAAAAAAAAAAGAGCCTAAAGAAAAGAAAGAATAAAGGCTTCATTAAAAATGAGTTAACAAAATATGACTTTCACATTACATCTTTCAGAAGAATCCACTTTATCTTCCATACAATTCTGAAAAAATTCCAAATCAATGACAAGCATTAGGGATCATAATGCCTAGAAAGTTCCTGATAGCTAGACAGTTTTAAACAAGCAGCTACTAAATGCTTTGTCTTGTCCCTCCAAACTGAGGAGTATACTGGAGATGATATGGTTCCAGTTTTGACATATAGCTGTGCTAACAAATGGATTCACAAGTGTAGAAAATTCAAGAGGGGTTTCTGGGTTCTTGTTGCTTATGAAGTCAGTTTTTTCATCCACATATCCAGAGCATGTGTCTTATTCTGTGTGAGTCTCCTTGAAAGGAAACATTAAGGATTGTGACAGAAAAACTGAAAAGAATGGGATAAAAGAAAATAGAGCAGATTTCTTAAAATGTAATTTAGGTGTTGACCAATGGCATTTGTCCTCATTTTTCTTCCACCTTCTACCTAATACACACACACATAGACAATGTAATAAAGGTATTTTTCCATGTTATAGCTGGATGATTTTGCATCAGTGTGATCCTCTAACCTGGGGTAAAACAATAGAAAAACATTAATTTGAATCTATTTCAATTCAGAGGATTTATTGCCATCATATATAAGCAACAAAATGTGTACATAAAGCTGTCAGCTTAAAATATGGTATGGAGACTGTACTTCATCAAATCTGTGTATGTTACATGTCAGATGTCATAGTTTGTTTGATCTTGTCCATTTTCCTTGTTAATGGGCAATATAGCTAGATCACCCCACAGGTGCTAGTGTAACCTCTGGCCTCAAAAGGGAAGGAAAATGAAGGTGTGCAGATGCTTTTTTTTTTCGCTAAGAGTGTATATAAGTGGTAATAGAGCCAAAGTAAGTGGGAAGTATATGGGAAAGTTAAGTGCTTTAAAACTTTAATTTGACAACATGACCACCATTATTACTTATCCTATATTCAGCTAGAAATATCTTCCATAGTTTTGGGGATGGGTCAATACTTAATACTTTTTCTTCAAGGTACTCTTTACTCTTAATTTACTCTCAAACTAGTGACTAGAGGCCTTTTCCTCATGTTACAGTTTTTGTTATACATACAAATGGTGTGGTTGAATTCTTTGCCTATGAGAAAAATTGGTGAGGAAATAAAAGGATTTCTCATGAATAATCTTGTGATTAAAAAATAAATGAACAAGACTGCTTCAAATGTACTCCTAACCCACTTGCATTCACTAAGGTTTGTACACCAAATGCTTTTCTGAACTAATGTGCTCAGAATACACTGATGATACAGTTCAATTGATGTCTGGAGTTTGAAAAAGCCTAGCCAAATGGTATCCTTTGCTAAACTCTTTTTGAATCCCAAATAGTCAGGAGCTGGGTAACACTGTTCTGGGGGGAAAGACAAGAGGTGCCCTACTTAAAAATTCCATAAAAATGAACAGCCTCAGATCTTTCTTGAAAGACTCTTTTCTTCCAGATCATCAACAAAGCACATTGGGCTGGGTTTTTTGTTTGTTTGTTTTGTTGTCTTTTTTTTTTTTTATTTGATGTGAAGTCCTCTCTTGTTTAAATATTTTTATAAACATACCGATTTCTGTGAAGACTATGTTGGCTCTTATCAGCAAACTGGACAGAGTGTGCCTGAGAAACATCACTAAGAGAGATGAACAAACTGGGGGAGAGACCAGCCAAAAGCCACAGTAATGACTCTGGGACACATGATTTGAATGTTGATTTTGCTCAGTGTGAGGAAGGAAAGCTATTGGGGTATCTCTGCAGTCTCTCACCACTCAAGGGATGTCTGTTATGGAGTAGCTAGAGCTAGAATCTTCTCACAGGTGCACAACAAAAGGGCAACAGGCCCAAGTATGCAGTGACACTGTATAAGACGACAATTCTCCCCAGCCGCTTTGTCAGAGTAATGGCTGGCCAAAGAAGCTGTGGGTTCTCTGTCCATGGAGATCTTCACAAATCAACTGCACAAGGCTTTGACCACTCTCTCTAACTTCATTGTTGGATTTAAATTTGAAGTTGGACATGCTTTGAGGAGGAGGCTCAACCAAATGACCTCCAGAGGCCCCCTCCAAACTCAATTATGCAATGATTCTGTTGAAAGTGTTTAAATTTAGAGCACAGTCTTTCGGTGTATGATAAGTTAGACAGATCAGGGATTTGAATTTCATTTCACATATGCCAGCTAACAACCCTGTGCCACTGAGAACAGAGTTGTTCAAGGTAATTATATGTAAATGAATTTTTAACCACCCTGAATTATCCACTTTAATTGCTCAGCCTTGAAAAATCAACAAGTGAGATTAGTAATTTTTCTTTTTATTTTCTGCTCCCCCAGCAAATTAAGGTTGGGGATTTTTTTTTTTTCCCCTTCTTTTTCTAAGAAGACTAACCAGTGCCCTCACAAAATTAATCTCTTCTGAATCTAACTGAAACTTCAAAGTCCATTCATATCAGACCTTTAGCTTTTAGGCCTTTCATTTTGCAAGAACAACAATATTTGCACATTAATGGCAGTGCAACTGAACCCTACCTCTTTGCACATGTTTCCCAGCACTGGATTTCAGGTTGCAGTCTTCAATGGTTACTGATTGCCTCTTGCCAACCAAATCCTTCATTTGTAAAAAAACAGTGATGAACTAAAATGTGACAGAAGGAGGCAGGAAAGCTAGTTAATGAAAGTTCACATTTCGAAATATAAAAATACTGGGTTTATATATTTATAGAAATATAAATGATATCTATAATACTGATAGATATTATTTCAATTAAATATATAATCACATTACAATTATTATAATATTTATATATTATATTAATTTACATTATTTAGCACTGTCTAATTAATTATGGTAACTTTGTATTTGCAACACTTTCACTTCCAGCAAAATAATGATGGAAGGATAGGAGATGCATTTGCCAGTGCTATTGCCAATGCACAGTTTACAGGAGGATTTTTTATTCTCCCTGTTAAGTGTGCCTGAAAATAGGCATGTTATTGCTTTTCTGCTGTATATATTTCAAAAGAGTTTTGGATGTTCCTTTTTATTGTCTTTATATGAAAGGAACATATAAAAGATAACAGGGATTATTATCAAAAGGAGGACTGTGTTTTTTTTCTCAGCAACAGCAATTGCCAACTGCAAAGCAGATGACTGCTTTTTAAGTCTCTGACCCGTTAAAAACTTGGATTATGGCACCAAGGCTCTGTTTCTAAGGCTTGTTTTTGCTAGTTTATTTCACCATAGCATGTCTCAGGCAAAACATATGTTGCATATATGAAAAAAAAAAAACCAACCTAAATAAAAACACCAAAACACACAAGGTGATTCTCAGGATTGAAGGAGAAAGAGTTGTGGAGAGTCAAAGGATATGATGATTGCTTCTATTATCTACTATCTGCCACCTTGGTTAACTGTTGGAGACACACAAGAGAGATGGATTGGCAGGTTATATTTCCTGCCTAGGGCTAAAAAGTACAGTATCAGTGAAGGGCTCTATATAATCTGAATTAGACACCAGGGCTCTGAGCCATCATGTTAGGTGACACCACCATTTTGTGTTGACAGTTGTGTTTGTAGCTCAGATTTCTGTTATTCTGAGAAATTACAGGCATATGAAAAAGGCATTGCATATTGAAATAATGTTCAAATGTCTATTAGATGTCATTAATGTGTGATTAAAGAGTGTCTAGCTTTCCTCCTTAAGTATTAGTTGGGCTAAGAGCTTACTGTCTGAACTCAGAGGGTCAACAATATAGGCAGAGGTGGAGTGGCACAAAGGGCTAGATTCTATGTATGATATTCCAGCGTGAATTTATTGCAAATTACTCTTCCTCTGAGAATCTTTTACTTTAATATTGTCTTTTTAGGAGGCTGAATTTTCTCCATACATCTTATTAGAACCCCAAGGGTTTGTTTTCTAGTCCTTCAGTAATTTGGAAATTCTGTTTTAAAAGGTGATTGTTATCTTTAGCAGATTTTCCTCATAAAAATTATTTGTGTCTATTTTTCTTTTGCAGTGTCCATTTTTAAAATAAACATGGTACTTGTTAATAGTTAGACAAAACAGCCTACTCAGAGATTATCAGTCTACATGATTTTCTCCATTTTCTACGTCCCCTTCCTACCTTCTGTGGACATTCAAACAAAACTACTCTTGATAGATGCTGAATTTATCTGTTATATTTCTTGGAGGCCGGTTTCTGCTAGCCTTATTTCCAGTGGAGAACATTCACTTGCAGGACTTTGGGGAATATGTGTGTGAGTAACTGTGAACTTTTTAGCCCCTCTAGTAAGCAATCTAGTCCTTAATCTACTTGCTAATTCCCTTAGTTAGCATTACAGATTCCTTGGTTTTACAGACGTCTCACAGCACTGTAATCTCATGTACCGCAGATACAGATATACTGTTTTGTAACCGCTGAGATATGAATTTAATACTTCCTTCATATTCTGCTTTCCCCAGTAGATGTAAGAGGCTGATAATTCTTACAAAGTTTAAATCTATTTCAGAGGTAATTTATTTCAGTAGATTTTATTTCTTCTTTTATTAGTCCACAGCAGTCGAATTTAAGATTTAAAAGCTGAAAGTGCACTTTCTGTAAAAATAGAAGATAGATATCTATAATATATCACAACATAGCCATCAATACAACAAGTATGTGTATTCACATGTACAAAACCCCCCTCTAAACTTTATTTATTTTATATACCCAAATGATACACATGCACAGAGCTGTTATACTGCTATATGACTGTGACAAAAATGTGAAGTATGTATCAATATGGTATATTAAAGTAGATAATTGATATTTACTGAATTTATGCTTGCCTCATTAAAAACAAATCATGTACTTTGTCTGGCTTAATTTTATATTATTGTTGTCTTCGTCAATGATAGAAATATTCACAGAAGATTCCTTTGCTAGGAAATATAAAAAAAAACCCAAAGTATATAAATTAACTGCAAAAGACAGTTCTGTCTCCTTTAATGTCTGTCTTTGCATGGAAGAAGGGAGAGAGCCTGCATCAGCACTTTACATATTTGGGGGAAAGCTGCTCCAGACCTAAAGGTCAGTTTCATATATCTAACTGCACAACCCAAAAATGTGGGATTCATATACTAGTAAAATGATTACATCAGATAATGATAGGCTTTGTCTGCTGCAACTTCATCATTATTTTTGGATTTGGCTGGGCTGTGTAAACATCATTCAATTGTACTCCAATAAACTAGACTTTCTTCACACATTATCAAGTAATTTTTCTCTGTAAGCATTTCCATTGTACCATGCTTCAAAAACTGTCAATATTATTGCTATTATTTTAAAACAATGCTCTTCCTAAAAATTTTCAAGGCTATAGTTCAAATGCTTAGGTGATATCTCTGAAGAGAAAGACATAAAACCCCCTGAACTCCTAAACCATGCTTGCATGAATCACTCTTGAAACTTGTTACTTAGCCAGTAAGTTTCAGTATAAGAGTCTGTATCTTGCTACAAATCTATTCCTTAAGTATGGGTTTACAAGACTGGTCACCTCTAAAGCAGATGTATATTCATAATGGAACTATTTATTTATTTGTTCTGTTGAGATAACATGTATGGAAATTATAGCTGATTAGAACACTTCCCTGATTTGTGTATTGGGCATACTGTTGTAACTTTAAGCTTGTATCCAGATAGCAGCTATCAGCTGAAACAATTCCAGAAAGACAATTCTAAAGATAGCTATCCCTGGAGGAATCACTCTTGGGGATCTTCAAACCAAAGAAATGGGAATATGTTGGTACATAAAAGGGAAAAATCCATAATGATAAAGCATGCACTGAGTTTGTAGACATCCCTGTTCTAGCACTGAGCTAGAACTGTTCTAGCACTGTTCTAGACAAGTTTGGGGGACAGTATGAGAACCCCATTTTTTGAAGAAACTATAACAGTACTTAAGATTATACAATTTGTAAAATTATTGAACTGTTCACAGATTTCCGTTTTCAAATGTCAATCTGTCTTTTAAAGTCCCTGCATAACTGCTTCCTGCCTGTATTTCTTTTCAAAGGCTCTGAAGTCTGCCAGTTCACCTATCAATACCATCTGGCTTTTCATCAGAGCAAGGACACTGATAAAAATATTCACATGTAATTATTAATTCTGAATATCTTAATTCTCCACACTTTATAAGAAAAGCCATAATAGGACCTGATTTCTTTCAGAAAATTCTAGTTGTCTGTCTTCTAAAAGTCAATTTCTTTTAATATACCTCTGAGATTCCAAAACTGAGACATACAACCGCCCTCCTTCTTTTTGAGGTTCTCAGCCTAGAGACTCCTTGTGTCTCTAAACTTCATACTTGTAGTCCATCTACCCAAATTCACAGCCAAGTTTCAAACTGGATATGGTATTCTATTTTAATATCTGTTCTTAACATTATTTAAATAACTGCTGTATAACATTGGTTGAAAGTTAAATTATATATTTCTTTTCTCTGCTTTGCACAGATCTTTCAAATCACGGAATCACAGAATCCCTAAGGTTGGAAAAGACCTATGATTTTGATCATCAAGTCCAACCATCAACCAAACACTACCATACCCACTAGACCATGTCCTCAAGTGCCAAGGTGACACAGAAGAACAAATAGCATTCCTAGACTGCTGCTATTAACACCTACAGAAAAAGAGTGAGAAAAAAATTTACATCTGTGTAAATATGCTTGCATAGTAGTATAGAACTGAAGGAGGGGGGAGGGAGAGGTGTGTGAGCATTAAATACCAACACATTAAAGTAGAATTTTTGTTGTGTTTAAGGAAGAAGTTCAGTTTCTAATATGAAAATATCTATCTAAGGTAGCCTGGAAAAAACCTATAGAATGAAAGTGAATCTTTCCTTTGATTTCTTAGACTGCAAATGAGGTGAGAAAGGGAAAAAAGCAGTGCCTTGAACATCCTTAATTTATGAGAAATTTGGCTTCTATTATTTTCAAGTGATGTTAATTCAGGCAGTTCTCTTGTCCACGAGATTACTTGCTATCTAATTTAATTATATAGTAACACTTCTGGTCACCACCTACTATAATTTGGAAAATTAAGAAAATAATAACTTGAGGGACTGATGTTCCTCACATCAATTGTTGTATTTTTCTTCCCTAAAGAGATGACAAAAATTTTAGTTTAATGGGGTTTTATTTGTTTGTTTGGTTGGTTTTTTTGTTTGCTTTTTTTTTGGTGGTGGTGGGTTTGTTTGGGTTTGGTTTTTTTTTTTTTTAGATCCAATTTATGTACCACCAGTGTGTATACAACTATAACTTAAAACCTAAAATTCCTGCATTTCCTGCTAGGGTCATTCCGTTAGGTTCTCTTGTGCTATTTTGACTGAATAAATGAAAAAAACCCACAGTATGGCCCTTTACAGAGATAATGATAAAAATAGAATGATACACACTTGTTTCTTGTTTACAGAAAGAGCTGCATACGTATCAGGTATTGCAAATGCATTTGTATACAGACTCAAATACATTTAAAAAAAAAAAAAAACCCAACTAAAAAACAACCCACCCACAGTATTTTTGAGCTTAACTATGACACAAAACCCAAAAATGGTATGTTTCGACAATGTAATATTAGGAAATTGCTCATCTTCCAGCCTTATGTTTTAGGTAGTAATTTGGTAGAAGAAGCCAAAAAGGTATGAAAAAGCTTGCTCTGGTCTCCTTTTTTCCCCCTCAACATAGGCACTTTTCTTAGCATTTTGAGGGTCCTACTCAGTTTGGTTATTGGGCTTGTTTGTCCTTGCTCCCAAATTTTGATAGCATGTCTTTCCTCAGTAGATAGTAGTTCTGGGCTTTTGTGCTCCAGTGTGCCAAAGTGAAATAAGTGAACAGAGTCCACCACTTAGAGAGTCTGGCAGTCTTTCAGAGTTCTAGTGATGCAGGATTATTTTGGTGTCTGTCTTCCAAAATGATTTTTTTCCCCCTTTGTCTATTTTGAAGCATGACTGAGGACATTCTAGAAGTATATTTACTCGCAAATTTTCACCTACTGCACTTCATGAGAATCTTTTTTAGAATTACAGAAAATTCATGGAATTTTGAAAGAGGAATTCATCTGAGCATTTTATTTATAAGCAGTGATGAATTAAAATAAATTTGCTTTACAATAGTAATAAAATTAGGATGACACTACTTGGAACATTATGGGAAAGTATAAGTAAGACTTGAGGCACATTTGCAGTTATATTAATTACCTGTATATAATCAGGTTTGTCGCTAGCCTACGCTATCAAATTTTTGTTCTGTTGATGGCAAAGAACCCAATCTAAGTTCCATCCAAAGTCTCAAAATTCACACAAACATGTTTAGTAAACAAAAGTAATAATATAATCTGTCCATTGCCAATCTTATTTATCTTTTTTTTTTTAAATTAGCCAACCTATTATCAGGCATATTGGCCTAAATGGCTAACTGGTGATTTCTGTGATTTGCTAACTTATTCTGCAAATCTCATTCAGTTCAATAGGAGGCAGTAACCTTCTACCAGATGGACGGGAATATTAGCATGAGAAATCTGGACCATTATGTTAGCCACAGAACGAACATTTCCTGAAGCACAGTAATATGTAATTCCCAATAAAAGCTTACAATAGCAGGGATAAAGTCTGTTTATATGTATGGTGCCATCTTTACCTCTAAGAAGTTGTATCACAGATTAATTCTTTAAATGTGATTAGATTTAAAAATGATCTTTCCTGGTTTTAATTCTCAGTAACATACACTGCAAATATGAAACTGCAAATGTTGTAGTATTGAAATTTTTCAATTGTTGTGAAGTAGTGAAATCTCTACATTACTCAGGATTCACAAGAAAATTTTTGTTAAATATTCAATGTCTGTGTGATTTCTTCTCTAAACATTTTAGTTTCTTCTTTTATATATATATTTATGGATATACCTCATTATTTAAGAGTTGTGAAGGAAATAATTTTTTATTAAAAAAATATTGTAAAACATAATTCAAACTCTTTAGTAATAATTTTGGTCCTTTTCATATAAACCTTAAGATCATATATTGTGCTCCTCCTATATTACATCATTAAAAAATACTTAACAATTATTCTCATGCAATAATTTCAAAATAACACGGAAGACCGTTTCTTCATACCATGCAGCAAACTGCAAGTCAAATTATTACATCAAAGTTTTGAAAAATATTTTTATATTATTTTAAAAGGAAAAAATATCTCATCTATGCTTATGTAACTCTTATTAATGTACACTTACTAGTATAAAACGTATTATCAACCTCAAACATGATTGATTACTTACATATCTCTGAAGACAAAGCAGATGTTCAGCTGTGGTAAATTATCACTGTAGGTCCTGATAACCTTCCCCTGACTTCCATGTGTATTGCATTAGCCCTTAAATGAGTGAAGAGAGAAAAATTTATGGCTCCCACGACAATAATCATGAGGTAATGTGTGATTATTTGTACTTCTAGAAAGGAATGTTCCTTTAATCTCTTTTCTTCCCTCAAAAAAAAAAAAAAAAACCCAAAACCCAAAACCCACCAAAACAAGCAGAAAAACATTTAACTTAACACAATTTGTTTAACATTGTCAAAGTGTTATCAGCATCACAAAAAAAAAAAAAGTTAAGAATTGTGGCCTTAGGCCACATATTGGATTTACAATACAGAATGATCCTTATAGATGGATACATCTCTACAGAACAGTGTAAGGGACATAGTTCTTCGAACAGCAATATTTGTAAGGATGTTGTTCGTTGTTTGCTCTTTCCCTAGTATTTTTTTCCCTGTCAGAAATGTATGTACCGCTTTCATTAGGAGTCAACCTTCATACACATATATGCTACCTGATAATACTGCCACCTAGGGGAACTGCAGAGAGTCCTTGTCACCTAAAGAGGACGGAGTGGTAGGAAGGACTCGGGAAAGGAAGCGTGCCAGGAAAGGTGTTTTGAACAGAAAACCTAGAGTATACTTAACAAATCGAAGTCATCCAGAGACATTAGCTATAAATTTCTACCCATGTGTGTCTTTGGGTCCAAACAAATGAACTTCTGGCAACTATGGTCCCTTGAAAGTGGCCTTACAGAAAATGTCACTTTCTTTAAAGTGACTCTACCAAAGTGACTATATATAATGATCCCTCAGCATCTCAAATTGTATCCCTAAAGCAGTCTCAGAGAAGGAGGCCTTTTTATCAATTCTCAGAATTTATAGCTGTGAAGTTCTGCAGGTGAGTTTGGAGACTAAGCTCATAGGGTAGAATGGATTTACATCAAAAAACCTTGAAAGACCACTTTCAGGGGCCTTCAAAACACAATTACTTCTTGTTTCTGTTTCATCTGATGACTTGAGTGTTATGTATCAGAGCATTGCTCAAACACCAGTGTCAAGGTAAATGTGTTCTCTCTCACAGTCTCTGTCTTCTGTTGGAAGTCTGTAGGTGTTACAGGTATCTAAGCCTTTCACTGCGACAAATAAAACCAGGCAACAGTCACTAAAAGAAGATCAGAAAACAGGTAGCTCCTGCACATCCACCTCACAAAAATAATTTTTCTGAGAAACAGATTTACTTTGAAGAGTGGCCAAGAAGTGAATACAGAGCTAATTGATTACAATGCTAATTGCCAGCAAAGTGGATTTGTTAGTAAATGCTCATACATTCTGGAAGGGCTAGTCTGCTGCTCAAGCATGGAAAATCTATACACATAACTCTACCTTATGCTAAATCTTACACATATTATGATTGATCTTCAGTTTTAATGATACTTGTGAAATGGCAGAGATGGCACAGAGTAACAATAATGCAATAAAATACCTCCACAATAATAATTTCCTATCTACAAGACGGGATATATGCAGTGCTTCATCTTACCACGGGTTTTATGCAAAGATAATGTTTAATTTCCAAAGCAAAGCAAATACATCAGAGGGGAGAGTAGCTGCTTGGAAAACAATTCTTCCCTAACAGTTCTTTATAATGATGTGAAATTTCATCTCTTACCATTGTTAAATGGGCAATTTCCAAGCACTACCCTTATGGTTTTTTTATGTTGCCATGATTGAGAAAGATACTAACTGTAGGTGTAAAGTGAGATAATTATCTTCCATAGCTCTGAACAGAGATTAATCCATAGAAGAGTCATTTACAAGATACAGAAGGAAGAGATGTCATGGGTAGACTCCATGTTCAATGTGAAGTGATGAAGGAAACTCCTTGTCATCACACTCAGAATCCAAACAAAATTAAATTTAACTGACAAATGTTAGTATTTAAAACCGAGTTTTCCTAAGAAAAAAAAAAAAAAAATTGAAATTTAGACTTTTTCATCAGCTTCCTTTTTCCACAGTTTCACATGACTTTTAGTTCTCCAGAGCAGGCAAGCTCATGGCCAGTCTTTTATTAGTACATGAGATGGGTATTTTCAGAGGATTCCCTTGGCTGAACATTTGCTAAGACTTTCTATCAGCTGCTGAGAAGTGCAGAATGATGTCACCCTGATTTATGAAGTCCGTATGCAAACTGAGTTTCTTTTGTTAAATCTGGAAGTTATTCCTTAAGCAGAAATATGAACTGTACTATATTCAAACTGAATGCTCTGCTTATTATATATTTCAAAAGGATTTCTAAATTTTTTTTTAAGGAACAATTAGGAAATCATATAATCCATTTCCTAATCACTTGTTACATGTGACAGAGATGTGTGGGAAAAAGGTGGGATCTATTCAGATGTTGGTTTTAGGTTAACTATAATTTGAATAGTAGTTACTGATGCTTAATAGTAGTTACTGATGCTTACTGTTAACTATAATTTGAATAGTAGTTACTGATGCTTAAGGTGGACTATGAATGGCATTCAGACCATTAGGATAATGTATGAACATTAATACCATACAGGCTTACAAGAGCATTAGTACTTACTGCATTAAGGGAAAACCCCGAAGAGCCTGCTCTTTCAAGACCTCTGTGGTCACCAGTTTATTCCTCTCACTTGAAACTATAGTCTGTTATGAGACAGAAAAGGTTTAAAAAGAAGCAGTGGAGGAAAAGACTTGCTTGTGGAAAACCATGTGCTCAAAAACTAAATAACATACAAAGTCATTTGAAAGATTCTCTCAATTTAATTTCCTCTGTTTCCATGCATCAAAAGTAGATTACAATTTTAAGATGCATGCTACAATTACTCACAGAGCTTATCTGTAAATGAAATTCAAGAACATGACATGAACATAATGTGCTGCCAGAAGACACCTATCACACTTTATGTCACTGCTCCCATTCATAAGAGGGACTGCACTTGCTTGAAGATACATTGTGAGCACAGCCATGCTTTCACTGCCATCCTTGACAAGATCTCCCTCACGTCAATGTAAAGCTGTACGTTTACATTAACTATTACCTTCTGAATTAGCAGTAAAATAAAACAAAATATAAGCTGTCTGGAAAGTATTTTTATTTGCAGCTTTTCTCAGAAAGGTATTAGCATGTGAATGCATGTGAAAAAAATAGGCTTCTGCAAGTTCTCAAATCATTTGCTACCATAAAAATACATTGTGAAGTCATTAAGCAAATCATACCGGATTCGCACCTTTTGTATAAACACAAACACTACCAAAAGCATTATAAAGATAATTTTCCACATGCATTTTCACAGAAAAATTGAAGATGGGAGCACAGACTGTGATAGCATACCTGTGTTTGCACACTAAATAGGAGATAAAAAATGAATGGCAAAGACCTGAGCTTTAGTTTGTTTCAGGATCTTAAGTACTTTGAATTTTCTGGAGAATTTGCATTGTTAAATAGAACAACTGAAAACCCAAGCTGGTGCAATTTCATTGCAGTTATTATCTATGGTGCTGAGTCAATGATCAGGCTTTGGCAGTATGCTTCCATAGGGTACAGTTACACACCTCCGTGTTTTGTTGTTTATATATACATATATTTGAGTGCACATGTATATACATACATACATACATACCTATATCTATACATACCTCGATGTTTATGCATATACATTACTTTCATTTTTTTGCTTGGCAGTGTTTTCTGAAATGGGTAAGTGCATTTTCTTTAAATGTTGTCATCAGAATGGAGCCCTTCTGGAACAAAATGGAGCCAAAGAAGTGTTCAAATGAGCTCCTTTCCAACAGCTCTAGTTTAAGGGGATTCCAGTCTTCACAAGTTCTCTGCCAGTCTCAGGACAATGGTCAGCTGTAATACAACCCAGAAAACATTAGTTAGGACTTTACAGAAGTCCTATCTTCGGCAGAAGACAACAAATAGCCAAACTTCACAGATACAATGTATTCTCAACAAACCAGCTGACATGTGTGATATCTATCTCCAGTAGATTTCAGGTGTGCAATTATTTAAGAACAGCAAAAACACAGAAGAAATAGCAAATTATAAAGGTCATACCACCTCTTTAAACTTCCATGATATTCATTCATGTCATAAATGCCAAAAAAACAAACTAAGCCGAGGGAAGTATTTACATTGCATCTTGCATGATGAGCTACTCAGAGAATAAGGATTTTTTTTTTTTCTAAGAAATATATCTAAACATTTTTGATAACGAATATTCCACTATCAGTATCATGGCTAAAGACCTTTGGATCTCCATTACTGTCACATAATACTAAAGTCAAAAATTGTTGTTGTTGGTATCTGGAGGACTAAAGAAAGATTAACTCAATTTTTTTTAAAGAAAAACTCTGGTACAGAAGATAACTGAATTCAAATCTTTTAAGCCCTACACCAGCATTTATTAGACTAATCTTATTTGGTAGGGACTTGCTGTTTTCAAGTATTGTAAAAATAGAGGAAGGTTTGACTTTGGTTTACTCACTATTTAGTTTGCACCAGGTGTTAGAAAATGAAATTATTAGAAAATACATTATTACAGTGTGTACATTCACAATCGGCCTTCTATATTAAACTTCGCATATAAAGAAAAATAGGCAACAGTTTTTCACAACTTTTGAGCATTCATTAGAAGTTGCCATGAAGTAAGTATTGCATTCTAGATTTATTGACATGTTTCTCCTGAAAACAGTGATCTGGAAGAATTAAATTTTCATGGCTTTGTTTCCTCTGCATTTTTAGATTTCTGCTGACAGCCATGTTGATTGCCAATATGTTTTGCAGCAGTCTGAAGAAGCCTACTTCTCAGCAGATTTTCTCAGTCATATGATTTTGGTCAGGACTCACATGAGGATTTGTGGAGGGACATTACTATTTTGTTTTCCATGATACTGAGCAACCATTGACTATCGTATTTATACATGTTCACATATCCTTCATAAAAGCAGCTAATTAAAGTCTCAGCTGTTCTTTCCTGTTCTCAAATGCTAAATGATATAGTCACAGGAAGAAAGGGATGGAAGGAAGAGGATAAAAAGTTCTTTAGCACTTCCAACTTCTTGGGTAAAAAGAAGCAGGTTTATTTTTCGTTTCTTTCTCCTACTCTCACCTCAACATTAGTCTGAGGACAGGAGAAAAAAGAACATTCAAGCTATAGAAGAACAGCTGAGGTTGAGGAGTATAGAGTAACTGGCTTCTGAATCATAGTGAGGCCATGTAAATGCCAAGTTAATTAATTTGAATTTTCAGGTTCTTTAAAAAAAAAAAAAAATGATGGAAAAAGTATTCTCATGCCATCAGAGAGAAAGGTTGAGAGAGCTTCTCAAATGTGTCAAGAATATCACCTAACTCAACAGATATGAATTTAGAAAAAGCATTTCATCATATATCTTATTCGGCAGCTACTTCTGAACGTTCAAATAAATTAGCTTTTCAGGAATGGTAATATGGATTTTTAAATTATATATATATATATTTCTCTTTGCTTCCTGCTTTTCATTCTGTTTTTGATTGTTATGTCTATTTGTGGTACTACAAATAACAAAAACTTTTACTTAAAAAGAAAAATTGCAGTTCCTCCCTTCAACTAAAGCTCACATCACTTCTTGAGACTGGAGAATAAGTTTTTTTTAAACCATGTAAGATTAATTATATAAAATAACATTCAGTAAATTGTCTTGCCTGTTTTAAACACAAACTGCAACAACTGGCCCTCCACAAAATGTGAATTCTAACCCTGCCTTCTCCAAATTAACAATATTTACTTCAAATTCTTGGATTTTGTAAAAGGGCAGTAAAGGGAATTGTTCCCTTCAGGATTGTGAACTCCTCCATCAAAGTGTCTGATCAGAGTATTTAATTAACCTTATTCTAATAGTGCAGATTTCTTGTTTCAACAGTTAATTTTGGTTTTTATACATTATATTACTTCAGCTGTTGTAATGTGTTCCACCACTGGGCATGCCAAGTTAAACAGTACTATGACAGGAGTAAGCCCATCAGAGAGCAGTCCAAAACCAGTGCAGAGCAACAGCCCCACTGTGGAGCACACTCCTACTCTGGCACACAAGAGAGATGCAGCATTTCACCTTATGGTCTACTGGTCATATGGGACACACGGCAAGTACAGAATGCATCCAAATACATCGGTGGCAGTCTTCCCAAGCGAGACTCAGCCTTGATTGATTTTCAGTTTCTCTGGAATATGCTACTGATTGTGGTAGGGAGGGGTTCTGATTTCAATTGTCTCTTCTATGATTCTATGATTTTAAGAGAGACTTGTGTCCTGGTTTTTTACTAGGGATTATAGGTTCAAACTGCTTGAAAATACGGTCACTTCTATACAGACAACAGTATTTAATTGCCATGGTATTGACGCACTTTGGTTTAGTATAGATGAGTATAAGTCATCTTGGCTAGACTCTCAGCTATTCCGCTAAATTGCCTCTAATTTTCTTAGAGTTAATTGTGCAGAAGTATAATGTAAATTCAGTTGGTTTTGTCATAGCTCGCCATTGCTGGAAAGCCTCCAGTGTCTGACAAGTGGTTTTAATGAAGCACCTGACCTTTCACTAAGTCATCTCCAAGCTTGTTAGCTCTCATGCTAATGACAGGGTCTGAATAGATATTGTGTTATGTGTTCAGGGACATGTACATGCACAGTGCTGCACTGCTAAAAAAACACCCATCACATATAGTTTTATATAGCTTATCTTATAAAGTATTCCTGAGCTAGGAAGTTGCAGAACTATGGTTTCAAGGCAACCTTATTCAATTCAGATATAAAAAGAGGTGAATTACATTTTAATTACTGTATTATTCTTCATTTTTTCCTAGAGGAAATGCAGGCTTTTCTCATAACAGTATTTTTATTGTACCCCACGATTACTGTGTGGTACTGAACATGATATATTTTTCATATTTGTTATGGTTTAACCCCAGTAAGCAGCTAAGCATCACAGAGCCACTTGCTTACTACCTCCACAGTGAAATGGAGAAAGAGAATCGGAAGGGTAAAGGTGAGAAAACTTGTGGGTTGAGATAAAGACAGTTTAACAGGTAAAGCAAAAGCTGTGCACTCAAGCACTGAAAAACAAGGAATTCATTCACCCTTCCCATCAGCAGGCAGGTGTTCAGCCATCTCCAGGAAAGCAGGGCTCCATCACATGTTAATGGTGACTTGGAAAAACAAACCCCTTGTTCCCCCAGTTTTATATGTTGAGCATGACATCATATAGTATGGAATATCCCTGTGGTCAGTTGGGATCAAGTGTCCCACCTGTGTCCCCTCCCAACTTCTTGTGCACAAATCCAAATCAAAGCACCATACAAAATAATATGAAGAAAATGAAATCTATCCCAGCTAAAACCTGTACAATACTCTAATTTGAAAACAGAACTATTAATGTCCTTGTAGAATTTTTTTTAATTTTTAGTACTATACCATGAGGGTTCACTTTATTTGCACAATATTTCCAAAAAATTGACGTTGGCCTTTTCAATGTATTTTTCGGATCAGAAGTTGAGAGAAAGTTTAATGTTTTACTGTCTCCAGATCAGATTTTTAGGACGTGGGGTTTTTATTTTCTTTCGAAGTAGGAAGCACAGTAAAAGCTTGCTTTCAAATACTCCCTGAATTCATTAGCACATCTATGGGTTGGCCTCCAAAGTATTGAAATGGTATTCAAATAAAAAAAGAGCTACTATTAATTTAATATTTTCAAACTACAAAGAGTTATTGACCATTTGTAGAAAGACTCAGGTGAGTTAACTAGAAATATATAAAATACATCTTTGTTTCAATCCCTATCTGTGTCACCCCTAATCTACCTTGATTCCTATGTCTGGCTCTGTAGAAGTACACAGTAATAATGCCATGCTCTTAGAAACAGCTGAGCTCTTTTGGCTGAGGTTTTCTTGGAAGACTTCAGCCTGAGGCAAAGATCAATGTAGGAAATTTAAGGAATGAACAAAGAGTACTTATTTTACAAAGTGTCAGTGAGGCAGCATTACCAGTTGCACCTAATTAGAAGTCAACTATAACTCCTTTTTATTTTGGGTTAAATTAAAAAATTTTTTTATTCTTATTTGTTAATCAAGTTAGTTATAAAACTAACCTAGACAGTAATAAGAGATAAAAACCAACTAATCCATGTACTTCAAAATATTCTCTATGAAAAGGATTTTAGCTACAATAATTCTAGAATTCCAAAATACAACTATTAACATGTTTTTCCAGATTTGATTATTTTTTAACCTGAAAACTCACAAAAATAAGAATTTTACAGCATAGACAAAATTCTGGCCTTATTTATTTTTATTCTATGTTACAAATTCTGAAGTCTAAATTAATCGCACAGAAATTTTAAATAAGCTTTACGTGTACATTATAGTGAGCAAAAATAATCTACAGACAAAATCTGACTACTTCTTTGCTTTGGTGTTTCAAGTATGCTCACTGAAACAAGAAAAATTCCTGATTAAATAAGTCCAAAACTAAATTGGTTCAGACATTCTCAAAATCAGAAGGAGAACCAAATATTTATGTGTGACTATCTTGAACTGGCCTGGCAAACCAAACTGCATTTAACTGAAAGGGTGAGGGGGGAAAAAAAAATCTTCAAAAGAACAAACACAAGGAAACCTACTTATTGAATAAACAGAACTAGAATGACATTTTTTAAAAACTAGCACCTTGGAAAGTATTATTTTCAAAATGTTCCTAAAATGTCCCATTGCTAATTAAACAAAACCTTATTTTATATATATTATTATATATTAATTTATATTTGGATTTAGATGTCATGATTATAAAGAAATTATCAAATTAAGAATGTATCTAATATGAATCATAGAGTTTTTAATTTTCATTTAATAACTTCACTTTTCTAGGATGGGTCAGGTTAAAGAAAAGTTAAATAAAGAAATATATCAATTGATGTTAATTTTTTGTCGCTCCATCTGGAACTACCTTTGAAATAGGCAAAATGAATGGTGTGATCCTGATGAATGACAAATACTTGCACTAATATTGGACAACTTGTTGGGCAATTATTGTCATTGACAAAGGAAGGATTTAGTGTAATGTTCTTCTAAAGTACACACTGTGTAACAGATGTTTTTCCCCTAATATGACAAAGTATTAAATTGTCTAGTGTGTGTCATGGTATTATTCAGTCCTCATAAGCTGAATGTGTCAGAAATAACATGGATAGAAGGTACTTAAATAGAAGTGCCAAAGGCAGCCAGCATGCCCAGTGGATTGCACATCTGAGCAGGATCCAGATGTCAAGCTTACACTTGCCTATGACACCAGCCTGCTCCGGGACTTAGAGCAAGTCATCCTCATTCCCCCCTTTTTTTCACTTGTGTAATTAGTCTTGTCTAATTATGTTGTAAAGGTTCTTTGGCCTAGACTGCCTCTCACAGCATTTCTACACTACTGAAATCAGTAGAAGATGAGTAAATACATACATCACTGTACAATACTGAATTGCATGATACCTCAGAAGATGTATAACTCTTAGAGTTGCTGAATGAAAAAATATGAAATAAATTAAAAGTTTGCTAAAATTCTTTTTCCTAGTGGTATGCTATCATCCTTAAAAAATTTCTATGATGCATACCTACACTGGCACTCTAAAAGACATTTTTATTTCAGTAGTTCTTAACGATCTTTTAAACTTCATTTATCATATAACCATGCAATGTGCCATTTACAGAAGTAAAATATTTCCCACTAAATTTGGTTGAACTCCTGTTGAGTATAACAGAAACAGAAGGCACATGGCACCTTCTAATTATGCAGCACTTTGCTAGCCTGAAAACCAGAATAACCTTAGCAAGGCTCTATGATTACATGTGTTCCACTGGGAGGGAAATAACATCGTGAAATAGAAGGTTTTGAAGTCTGTCTTATTTTTTATGATGTTACTTGAACAAAGCATATAAATTACAAGTCTATAATAGTAGTAAGTTTTAGAACCACCAAGATATAGTTTGCATATATATATATATATAAACGACGAGGTTGAAAAAGGTATAATTTATACATATACGATTGTACATTCTTCACTGTCAGGCATAATATATAACTAAATGTAAATATAACTATAAATATATGGACATAAATATAAATATAGAGATATAAAAATATAAATGCAAGTATATATAAAATCCAGGTAGTAAGCAGGCTATTAACTTACATTTTTGTCTCTAGCAGAAGAGTTGCTCATCTCACAAATCATATTTCTGTTGGAATGAAAGGTGCACTGCTGCCAGCATTTTGTAAGAAATAATGACACACTTTACTACCTGTAAGTGCTGACTGAGTGCTTCTGCTTTTCCTTCCCAAGGTGACTGTAACACAGATTGATGAAAGATTCGGCAGGACTACAAAGGTTAAAGATGCAGACCCGGAGCTAGAAGGCAGCCCTGACACTGATGGAATACAGTACAATGAGAGTGCCCACATTATTGTCCTATCCTCTGATAACTGGTGTAATATGAAAACTGACTACAGGAGAAGGGAACAAATTAAATCCATTAATCAAGCATATCTGTGCTAAACAGTTGCTCTAAAGAGATGAACAAATGAAAAATTTACTATTTGTTTCCATGCTTGCTAGCACTGGAGAAGAAAATTAATTATAAGGCTGTGGCTAAACTATTAGTTAATTTTTTTCTTGAGAAAACTATTTATTGCTTTGTCAAAGAACAAATGAACCTCATTAGTGAGATTAGTTTCAGCTGATCATTTTGCATTAGGACAGTCTAATAATATACCTTTGAAAGATACATTGAAGGAAATAACTTCAAAGCAGCAGAGTCCATTTTGTACTTCTTACTGTATTAGACTTAAATCAGAAATGTATGATTTGTCACCCAGCTAAAAAACAGCTCCATGTTCTTCATGTAGCTCCAGTAAAGTGGCTGTAAGTTATCTGTAGTCAGCTGTTTGTCAAGATTCACAATTATGTGACCCTCTAGTCAAGGGGTCTTACAATTTACTCACAAAATTCTACACTTGAGGTGCATTATCTGAAACCTAGCTAAGTTCTTAAAACAAAACCCCTAAACAGGGATTTATTTTTTAATAAAGTGAAATGACAGTCTGATTGAAACTCAGTGAAATTCTTCCAAAACCTTCTATTGATAAAGGGAAGCAAGATATATGGAAGTTCTCTAATCTACAGAGCAAAGAGTACAGGCTGGTTTCCTATATTGCTCTGTCATCCTGCTTGAAACTATTATTAAAATTGTCATTTCCTTTTGGAAAGAAAGGAAACTAGCTCCTCATGAACTGTAAGCCTTCATAGCAAATTATTACCTGAAGAAGGTGAGAGAAGTTATGTATCTACCAGCAGAAGTGGATGAGGGTTTGCTGTACTGCATTTATGGCAAAGTTCCTAATCTCTTTTTCAAAAAGGAAGTTCTTCATAATGAAAGTCTCTGGCTTGCAGTGAGCTCTGCTGCAGTGCTGGGCTTCTTATGATGCAAATGCCTCCCATGGGGAATTGAACTGAAATCATGAAGATAAACCAGCCAGACATCAAACAGTAATTAGCTTGTCATTACTCAATTGACCTGATTCCCACTGGAAGTCTAGAGGCAAAGAAGTAGTTGTCATCATAGCTAATGAAGTCTGCTTCCATTGTTTTTATGTCTCATGAATACCAGCCTTGGATGGTAAACCTACAGGAAGAGTTTACAAAGCTCTGGTGCATTTAAGAAGTGCTTTCTCCCATACAGGGATCTCATGTCTCACACTGCAATAGCAATCTGCTGTTATTCTTCACATTTGCAGCATTGATATTGTGCATTTTTCTACCCAACAATTCATTTTCATAAACATTGAATAAAACTGTTTTGCCTGTGTCTTCTACTGGAACTGACCAACCAATTAAAATGTTACTGAGGGGAAGGAGGAGAAGGAGTTATAACAGCACATGAAACACATAGATATGCCCAACTCCAAAGGCATGATTTTCTTAGAAGCCCAACTAAGTGTTGCTGTATCCTATTATTACTCATCTCCTGATCCATCCAGTAGCACAATTTGGATTCTTGACTGCTGAAAAAAACAATATTGAGAGATGAAATTTTGTGCAACAACGAATGGTTTCCTTTGTGTTTCAACACCCCCCATCCAAAATCAACCACTCCACACACCCCCAAAGACCTGTTAGCAGATTACAGCGTATCATTTTTAATATAGTTAATTTAACTATAAGAAAAAGCTGGAGAAGGACTGAAAATCTGACACAGTGTCACCATTATCCTTTGTTGAAGTGATTTAAATGGATTTTTCTTTCTTTGTGAAATGCAATAGAAGTTAATCCAGCAAAAGCAGCTGCAAATAGATCCCTGATAGACACTCCTGAAAATTCAATTGCAAAAATGTAATTTGGTACAATAGGGACTGGTGATTCCTAAGGGTAATGTTCAAAATTACCTTGAACATTTAACAGTAGACCTCACACATGTACCATATGTCCAGGCATTCCGGCATTTTAACCAAGGCAGCCTGTCCTTACATTGTTTTAACACCCTTTAACTCTATTTTGGTAACAAATGCATCTAGTCTTGAAGTATTTTAGCAGGAAAGTATGTATTCAACACAAATCTCACATGGTGTTTCAGTGTTTACCTTTCATAAACCACCTATGTGGTAGGTGTCCAGAGGTTATCTTTAACCATATTTCTCTTTTCAGTATATAATGAGATAAAATCTTTGACATTATGTCCTTAGCAGGAGATGACTGGGTTAGCCTGTATTCCCCATAGTAACATTTGACAGACTGAACTGTGAATGGTGATATCTGGAAGGTAATTTGGCATGGGCATAAAGGCCCATGATTCAAAACCTCCCTTGTTGTTTTTCTACTGCTGCTGCATTTAGACAGCCTTAGTAAGAATTCAAGTCATCCTTTGTGGAAACAGCACTTTAAAGATTATCCAGAAGAGCCTTTATTTCTGTTTGTTTGTTTGTTTGGTTGGTTTTGTTTTCATTAAATCTGTGAATAGTGGGCAAGTGGCTACCGTAAGAAGACAATATTTTCTGCGATCTGTACAGTCTGATGGCTCTGGCCTATAGCTGCTCTCATGATTTTGAATGATAAATCTATCTCCTACGTTTTACATCAAGGATGTGTACCGTAGTATGTTGTACAGATGATACAAACAGTAAACAGAGGTGGCATGTAATAAAACTATCTGAAATATCTATTACTGTGAGAGAAGTTTACAAGTCAAGGTAGGTGAACAGGGAAACATAGTAACGGCAACAGTAAGTATTTGTGAAACAATGGAAATAATAATTTGGACTACTGATGCTTAGCCACAAATATTCAAAAGTATATTTGGATTTCCTTCTAAATGATATGGGGAGGGATCTAAGTAAATGAACTATAAAATGGTTAGTGGATGCTATTATATCTGCATCATTTCATAGAATTGAATAGCAGCAAATGATGGATTCACAGAATACCATAGGGCTGACTAGAATCGAATGATGGATTCACAGAATATTTATATTAATAAAATGGAAATAATAATCTATTTACTCAGATTTCCCATTGGAAGTAAGAGATTAATGAAAAATTGAGAACCTGAAAGCATAGGATATTTGAAATTTGAAGAATCACAATAGATTACCGAAATAACTTCTGGTTGTTTTAAGATGAGCTTGAAAAGGACAAATTCCAAATTAACCTTCCATTGACAGTGCTGTTCTCTGTGATGTGAAAGTTTGGAGCTGGTGGTGTGTAACAGACAGATCTTGAAACTCAGTGTCATATTTTAGAAGGTAATTGTTTCATTGTTTTTGTGGGATTAATTTATTCTGTTATTTTTGGATGAAATGCTTTGAAAAGTATCTTTTTTTTAGGCAGAATAAGAGAAAAAATAGAATTTCTATTATGCATTCAAAAACTACTTCTTGATGGATCTTTTTTACAAGCTGGATATACAGATGAGTTACAGCATGCTAGATTAGACTTTGGACTCCCTGGAACATTTGCATTTTTGTCCCCTACCTTACCAAACTAACCTATTGCGGTCTCGTTTCAGAAAATTTTGTTGACACAAAGTCTTTTTACAGGTTTGTTCACTGAAAACTCAAGTGTTTAATATTTTTTTTAGCTATAATTTGTTCTGATAGAATGACCTCTTGAGGTTTTCTTCATAGCTTTCAAGATAATTTTGTATTTCTTAACAAGTTACTCAGTTCTCTAGTGAGTTTGGCTGCCTGCTAGATATGGAGTCTTCAAAAAATCACTTATGACTACATTTTTGAGACTATCATTTGTTTGTATTAGTATTTCATCAGAAAGCTCAAGTGACACCTATAAGCATAATCAGTCTGAGTTCAGAGATGCATCATGTGGCAACGTAACCCTCTCCCTCCCCAAACATATAAACCCAGTCAGGTTATAATATTGAAAAAATTCAGTTTGTATTAAGCAGTTAAAAGAGAAAAAGTTTAAATACTACTGTAAGGTCACTGGAGACTTCATCGCCCCTGAACAAGGGAGAGACTTTATTGCAAGGGCCAGGGCAGTGTTTCTGGACACATCCTTCCTAGCATCACTACATGTACCTGTACAGACACAGCAGGAAGATTTCTCCTCTTTATGCTCTCAGAGCTATCAAGAAACTCTGTCAGACCTAGGCTTTGGTTGCATGAACTGCATTAATTAACTTAAACTGCAAACACACTGTGACTCCTTGCAAACTATCTTTTCTGCCAAGATTAAGTTCAAGCTTCTTCCCTAGTCAAGAAGTTCGACCACTAAACTGTTCGTTGTTTGTTATGATCAAATTAACTTTTCTGTCTTCAGGACTCAATAACTTTTCTTCCTTCAGAAACAGCTAATTCCTAATGGTGCTGACCTAACATATTTCTTACCTTATTAAACTCATGTATCATGGTGAGTGCTGAAAGCTGAATTCCTTTTTAAGAATGAGCCATTTATTAATAAGCTTCTCTATCACATAAGAAGTTTGCTTTCTTAAATCTATCTTTCACCAGTGTAGGTATTTCTCCTTGCAGTCTTAGACCTAGAGTAGAGAAACAGAAGAAAATATGAAAAACAGAAATTAGTTTCTTTGGTCTCATAAATGATTGTATTCAAGTTCTTCAACAATTTGAGACAGTTTTTGTCTAGGTCTTTTACTATTTAACATATAAGAAGCTGTTTCTAATGCAGGAAAAGTTAACTTCTAAGGTAAGGGCAATGGTAATATATGCTAATCTGTAATATTACAAAAAAAAGAAATTTGCAGCCCCTGTTATAAAGTACATAATAATTTCAAAGACCATCTGAAGTTCTAAATTCCCCAGCTATTAAGCCAAACCCCAAAATTTAGAGGTATGTCAAAAAACTTTTTGTTAACTAGATTCATGATACATAAAGTATGTAGCAGATAAAAAGAGCAAACAAAATCCAGATATTTTTCCCCTTAAAAATTTCCCATAAATTATAATTCCATATCTGATCAGAAAAGAATAGAATTCAGAAAGAAAAGTCAAGAAAAATTTATCTTCATTTATTACTATCAATATTTGTTACACTTTAAAGGGTTTATCTTACAAACAGAGGTTTCGTTCTATGGTTAAACTAAATAATCAGGGACAAGATTTTGTTTGTAGTTACTCCCATCAGGAATGACTCAGTAGGTTTCAGTGAGATGGAATAACAATACCAAAGACTAAAGTATTACAGTTTAATTCAATATAGGTCAAGAGGGTTTACACTGAAGAAACTTAAACCAGGTGGTGGCCACTGATGATCTAGTCAAAACCAAAATCAAACAAATGGGAGGTGGGAAAAAAAGTCTATTAAAAAGAAAGGAAAGTTACCCTTGCGGAATTTCTATTCTCATAAAGAACTTCCAAAATAAAACTGATTCTACCTACTCATAAGGCCCATTTTGTAATTTGTACTTATCTGTTGAACTCAAATTCAACTGATTCAATAACTTTCATATTGGTACTAAAAACTAAGTGTAAGAAAATAACACATGGATGGGGCTAAATTTCAGATCATCAGACAGGTTTCAGATATACCTTCATAGCCCATTTGTCATCTATCACCTATGCATGGTTCTGTACTGAGACTGAGTGAATTTCCAACAAAGTAAAAATAATTTTACCTGTGTCTCCGAGATGAATGGAAACAAAGAGGATTTCAGCTTTTGAAAACATGGGCAGGTGTCTAACTACAAGTAGGGGCTTGTTTCTGAAAATCTTAATCACAGGATTTATTTCTCTGCTGTAACATGTAATGGAATAAATGAGATTATGAAAACCATAAACTATTTCATTTTCACTTGGTTGGATTTCTAGACAGGTAAAATAAAGATAAATGTTCTCCAAGGCAGGCTTCACATTTTGACATTCTTATTACAAATAATACAGATTGTATAAAAACTCTCCCTCAGATCTGAGTGAAAGGGCTTCGGAAATTTAAGGGTAAGGTGTTGCAGATCTATGATAAGCATTGTCGATTTGTGTGTAATTGGAATTTTAGTATTTAAGAGATTCTTTTTTTGAGCAGAGATAAAGATTCTCTATCTCCCTATGGAAGTACTAATTCCTTTTCAAAGTCCACCACCCAGAATACCCTGTCAAGGGGATGTTACACCATATATGACCAATGGCCTCTTACTAATGCAAAATAAGCTAGTCGTTTTCCCTAATTCTGACAGATTTTCCACATTTCTTCTTATTATCTGGTATCTTTCAAACACTATGCATTGTTGTCTGTTAGACTAAGATAGTGTAGCTGGTTTAGCTACTGCATGGACAGTGATATCACTGAGGACACAGTCAAGAGTTACATCTGCTTTCTGCTGTATTATGTACCTTACTCTATCTAATACTCCTAAACCCCAGACTTTATAATGTCCTTCAGAATGCGCAGGATTGTTCCCAAGAGTATCCTGCACCTTGTAAGCCTTCTTATGAGTTTCTCAGTTACCTGCCTCCTCACTACATCATTTTCCCCTTAATAGTCGGTCTGTGTTTGTCATGGTTTAGTCCTGTCGGGCAATTAAGCTCTACCACTCCACCCCCCCACCTTCCAGTGAGGACAGGTGGGAGGAGAAAAACGAGGGAGGCTCGGAGGCTCCTCGTAAAAAGTTGAGATAAGAACTATTTAATTATATAAATGAAACTTAAGGTGTTACTAACAATACTATTGCTAATAAGTATTTAAAAGAACAGAAAAATAGAACAAATGATACAGGATCTCACCACCCATGGACAGACACAGCCAGGTTCCAGGACAGCAAGCCAACATACATCTAAATCCCCT
>NW_010241760.1:50254-51580 GCF_000690775.1 Eurypyga helias | reverse complement strand
AAAAAAAAAAAAAAAAAAGTGGTACCATCGAAAAGACGCACTGCTGGCTGGAATGTCCAGGCAACACCACCCCTCCCCCACACGCCTCCCAGGTCCAGCCTCTGAAAGATTTCCCCCAGCCCGCTCCCAACACCGCCGGTACAGGGAGTTTAGACTAACCACTCAGCTTGATGTATTATGGAATGAAACAAAATCTTACAGACTGCCATAGGAGAGCGGCTCATCGCTGCCTGGAACCAAAACAGTGTTCTATGTTGTTAAACCATGATCTTGTACTAAAGGGTCCCAGTGTACATTATGCTTATATGACCATCTCCTTATTCAGTAGACAATATCTTCATTAAGAGAACTGCATTCATAAGCACAGTAGAGGCCACTGAAAACTGATTATCCATGAAAAAAAGGATCCACAGAGTTTGAGAAGAACTACAGGGAAATCAAGGAAGCAAAATTACACTCTGTTGCTCCTTGCAGAAGAGAATATTGCGAACTCCTGCAGGAATCCCTTTGAAAAGTAAAGTGCTGAGAAGCAATAGATCATAAAAAACCGTGTTTTGACATGGGCACTAAGATTTGTGCCTTTTTTTTTTTCACTCCTGTAGAAAAACACCTTTAAAAATAAATTTGTGTGTGAAAAAGATTAAATGTTTAGATAAAGGTGTGAAATATAAACTCTAAATATAAGACGATTAAAAGTTTTTTAAAAGAATACAGTATTACAATACTCTGTAGTAAGCAGACAAAAAGATAAATAGAGCTTGTCATCCCTTCATGTAAAGCATTATTAATGATTAAGGTGGACAAAATTGTAAAACAATGCAAATCAAAGCAGGTTTGAGAGAAAAAAATTTGGAATTACACTGCACAATATTAGAATAATATGCTTAGAAATAACTGCCCTAGTTTTGGAAGTGCCCATTTATCATTTTCACAGCATGTTTAGTTTTGTCCTTTTACCAGTTGATGTAGACTCCCTGAAGTAAGTAAGGAACAGAAGTTTTCCCTTGAAGAAACCAAAGCAAAGCAAGCCAAAAACCCTCAATACTTTAACTGTGCGTCATGGTTTAACTCTGGCTAGTAAAATACCATAAAGCCGCTCTCACAAATCCCCCTCCTCTCCTCCAGTGGTGCAGAAGAATCGAAGGAAAAATTAAAAAGGAAGCTCGTAAAATTGAGATAAGAACTATTTACTCATTAAATCTAACTTAATATATACAAATATTACTAATAATAGATAATTAAAACAATAGAAAATCAAACATATGATACAATATGATACAATTCCTCACCACCCACCGACCAATGCACAACAGGTGCTGAGTAGTG
>NW_010241760.1:12373-50195 GCF_000690775.1 Eurypyga helias | reverse complement strand
GCTGTCGCAGTAGATTCCGAGCGAACCCTCTCAGCGATAGCACAACCAGGAAAATTAAACAAACCCACCAACCCCCTCATGAATAAACCAGCGCAGGAGTTAGCGAAGCAGCTAACGCAGGAGTCAGGGTGAGGATTAGCCAGTGTACGGGAGTGAACCAGACAGAATCAGGGAGAGAGTAATGGCTCCCAGACCCCTCCTCGCCTCTGCCCTGAGCATGACGTACTATGGGATGAAATACTCCCTTGGTCAGTTTGGGTCAGGTGCCTGAACTGTGTGTCCCAGCACTGCCTGTAGCGAGACCGCGAGAGCTGGGAACGCAGCTGAGGTATCAAAAGCAGAGAAAGACCTTGAATTCAGTACAGGCATTCCCCAGTGCCAGCTGAGACCTTATCAGTGCTGCTCCCTGCATCTAGGAACAGCTTCCTAGCAGCCATGGTAAAGAGAGTTAACTCTTTCCTGACTTAACTCAGCACAGTGTGTTAAACTGTGAAAGGTTTCCTCTGAATGTGTAAATGCCTTTCTGGATCATTTCAAGAGTAGAGACTTCATATATATGTGTGCATTTATACAGACCTTGGGAGCTGCTTAGAATTCTGTAAGACTGTTCCACAAATGCTTAGGCTGACCAAGTTCCATACTGTACAGAGAAACCATGGAATGCCTCTCTGACACTGAAAGGCTGAAAGGGATCCAGTAATGAACTTCCATCACAACAGCAAGGAAGAAGGTGAGATTTTATGTAATCTGAAGACAAATGTAAACAAAGAAATTTGACAACTACTTCTAATAGAGTCACACTTAGGTAGACACAAGAAAATGAGAAGTATAACATATATAAATGCCTTATTGTTCTAAGAAACCATTTCTGTGTAAAGCAAACAAGCAATGACCCCTGAATTCACAGAAAATGAACTGCCACACCGATGTCTTCAAAGTACAGTCCTTGCACAACAGCCTATGGTTATAAATACAGGTGGTCACTTATCGATTCTCCTGGACAAAACCCAGTATTAGGGCACAACAAAAACTGTCAAAACAAGGTTGTATGTATGACTTAATTTGTTGTGAAGAATACTGAGCAACAGAGAAAAGTGTCAAGAAAAATCTCCTGTCAGCAAAAACTTGAATCTTCAGGGATAATTAGGAACGGCAGGAACTTCTGTTCAAACTGTCTATTCTGTGAAACAGAAAAGAATTGTGTATCAACCTATGAAACCTGTGCACACCTAATATCATAAGCTGTGTGATCTTTAGACTAAAACCACAGTGAAAACAACTGGTTAGGCTGGCACCTTACTTCAGCATCTGGTATGCAGAATTGATCACTCTGATATCACATAGTACTACATATCCAAGTACAATTTTGGTTGTGAGTAAAGGAGAATTATATTTTTATTGCTTTTATTTGGTCTGATACCATGCCCTTGAAGCATGGTATTCACTCTAGATGCAACAGTGTATCATCTATAGCCAGCAATACAAACTAGATTCCTGGCTCAAACCAATGGAAGTTGGGAGTCATTATCTCTAGCTTTTGATTCATGGATAGAGACAAAAGATATTGTGAATTTAATAAGGCAGATAATGAAACCAGAGCAGCACTACACCAGAGTTTACTTTCACTGGATGTTTTACTGCAATTTCTATTTCTTACATTTCTGGATTTTCAAACAAATTACATCAGTTTTTCACTTTGAATACCAGTTGGATTTTAGCAGTTAAAGGATGACATTTTGTCCATACATCTGAAAAACCCTAAGACCCTCTTGCTCCAAGTATTATTTCTATAACTGTAATTGTTTGAGAAACTGAACTTCCATTAGAAACTGGTAAGGGTTTGTGTAACAGCATCCTAGAGTAATGCTCCTTAACACTGGAAAACAGCTATGGCTCCCTCATCTCTGATTCACATTGAGTCACTGCACTTTCTCATGGTTTCAAAATCAAAACCTTCCAGTCTAGTTGTGAAATGTATTTAATCTTCAAACAAGTTTCAGAAAAACCTGTCTCTCTTCTCTCTTTATCAGCATGAGCTCAGTGACACTAGGCTCTTCGTCAACATTAATAGTGTCTCATGAGTGAATCTCTAAGAAGTGAAATGAAGGGAACTGAAAATAAAATACATCTACCTGGGTAGGTGGCAAGAACATGAAGTTTAGGGAGCAGCATGCTGCTTTGTTAGTGTCATCTATTTTGGTCTAGAAAAAATAGATCGTGGGGAAGTAATTTTTCTGTACGATATTATGTAGAATTATGCAAAGACAATAAGACCTTTGGTCTGGGTCCTGATACTGACACTTTATGTTTTCCACTGTTAGCCCCTGTAATAAAAAATGCTGTACAAGGAATTTGATATTTCGTATTTCCTGCTAAGATCATTTTACAGAAGATATGTTTTAACATAAGGGAGTGTTTTCCTCCGAACCACTCTGAATGAACTTCACTTCAAACCTAACTCAACATTTCTTCTAATCCCGAGTAATGTCTTTGATGGCGCTCTCTATAAAAGGGAGGAATATCTGTAAATATTTGAAAGTCATTGTGTTCTCCCATTGTAAATAATTCCAGAAATTTCCAATACCTTTATTTTCTTCTGTTTTCTAAAGTTAATTGGACTTTCCATACTAATGAATTAAGAAATAGGTAAGCAAAGAAAATGGGTTTGAAGTGAAAGAAATAGATTTTACGCAAGTCGGTTTTGCTGAGATAACCACTCCCCATGACACACATAAGTGTGTGTGGGTGTCCTCCAGATCCTATGTCAGAGGCTCTGAGGAAGCCTCTGTATCCTGTTGCTTACTCCTGCCTTAAAAACATCTCAATTATTACACCACTACTCCAGTGTCATTACTTTGATAATGTGAGATCCACAACACATTCTCCCCAAGAACCTGCACAAGGCAGTGAGTAATCAAAGAGACAACAGGTAAAACTACTTTCTAAGTACCAGTATTAGCATGCATTGGTACAGAAGCAAGATTAGGTTTTATATAAATAATGCCTTTTATATTATGGAAAGACTGATACTTATCAAGAAAGTCCAAGAAAGTACTTCTGTAAGGATGAGATTTTGAAAATTATAATTTACAAGACCAAAATGCTTATTTGTTTTAGAACACCAATGTTTGCAATGAGCATAAGGAGAAAATTAAATAACAGTTTATTTTTGCATAGTTATTTTATATATTTGAGATTAAATACTGAAACAACTGCAGGATTCTTTCATGAGAGATGTAGCAAAATCTTGAAATTTTTGGTTTTTAAAACCTCTTTTTCTTCTGTCAAAAGTTAGGTAGTTAATTTCCTAGGCCCCAGAGCAATGTATTTTATTCCATTTTATATTCCAGAAAAAGTTGGAGCTAGTCAGAGGGAATAAACTAGGTATCTCTTTCATGACACCCTTCATTTTCTTGAGCTTTGTAGTCTCATACATATACATACGTAGCTTTATATAATATCTTGGAGATCTGCAATGCTGAGGTACAAATCATGTGGGTAGAAGTGAAATATTCTCCCTTCTCTTCTATAAAAGCCAACTTGCTAAGTTTCATGTTTGGAAATGTGTGGGGAGAAAGAAGACACCTGCTGTCGCTGTGGCTTAGAATGTATATTTTTAACTAAAACTTGTTTGGAGATCAGATACGGGTTGCCATTTGAAATGTGTGTAGCTATTTACTATGACCTATTTTTCTACAATATAAAGACTAGACTTTTAATACTTGTAGACATAATATTGCTTGGGTAAAGAAGAGATAGGTATCTAATATTACCAAGAATTCAGTGTGCATTATACTGCCCTTTGCCAAAACCCCACAGATATTCTTTTTTGACGAATAAGCTGGAATTTGGTCATTTATAACAATATGAAACATCAGAAATAATCCAACAAGCAAAATCCAGTGTTAGCATATGTAAAATCCTTTACACAGAAAGAGCACATACAAGAATTATTGCAAAATTTTTTAGCAAATATACATTTAATAGTCCCACAATATTACAAACAGTATTTGAGGTATAACCTTTAAATTAAACCTAGTAGATAATAAGGCTGCTTTATCCAAGACTTTCTCACTCAGCTTTGTCCTGTTCTTCCTTTTAAACTCCAGATTAAAGCATTTAACTGCTGGCTATATTTAAGCTCGAAAAGCTTTCTACCTTATAACAGTGACAAAAGGTCCTGTCTCCGTTAAAGAAATGTTCTGATGGGCTGAACAATATTCGGAGTGATGGGCCTTGACAACCTCTCAAACTACACCTGAAAGTGACATATTGCACTTCATTTCAGATGCTTCTCTTGGTTCTCTTGCATGAAACTATAAAACATCCCAGAGGCAGAGGAAGAATATTTTGGAGCAAGGATGATTGTTGATTTGTTTTTAATTCATTATTCTGTTTATTGTTAACCTTCTAAGGGCTAGCTAGTAATTTAACATCACCAAGCACAAAGATGAAGATTTTCAGGGCTGTGGCTTCACCCATGTTTCTTTTCAAGAAGCAAAATAATGTAAAAAGAAGCATTGCTTAGTAGATTAATAGCTGCAGAAGATATATCTGAAAAGTGGTGACAGAAAGTGAACTTTGACAGCAAAGATTAACACGATTGTCCTGAAACGTCCTGTGTTGTTCAACGTAATAGTCACAGTCAGTCATACTTGAAGCGTTCGGTATATATGTTCGTATCTTGGTTTGTATGCGTGTTGAGCTCACATACAGTCTTGAAAGGGGTGAATGGTGAGGAAAGGGCCAAGAGAAGAAAAAACG
This sequence comes from Eurypyga helias, assembly GCF_000690775.1. Classification (NCBI taxonomy): domain Eukaryota; kingdom Metazoa; phylum Chordata; class Aves; order Eurypygiformes; family Eurypygidae; genus Eurypyga; species Eurypyga helias. The sequence goes on along the minus strand of NW_010241760.1, from coordinate 45,431 downwards.
TGGTGGATGGTAAAAAGCTACACAATGCCAAGGGAGGACAGAATAAGTTCACAAAAGTGGAAGACTACAATAAATTATTAAATATACACTTACATACAGACATCTCGGGGTCAGACAGTCCCTGAGCAGCAAATTGGTGGAGACTGCAAGAGCATTCTGGGACATCACTGTGTGTCTGCCCTGGTCCATAGGCAGACTATTTTGGTCATTTTTTGAAGATAGGATACAAGACTATCTGGATTCATCCAATAGATACCAATATTACAGCTCAAAAACTGTCTTATATATGGGCAGTTTTATTTCATATGTACAGTCATGCTTTTACAGAATATTATCCCATTTCTTTTAAAACCACTAATAAGGTACACCCTATTCGTCTTTTCTGTAGCTTTATCTGCCCTCAAAACCCACTTCAGAAAGGAACAGGTATAGTGAGCTAGGCAAAACCTGCCAGACTGCAAACTCTAAGTAATTTAAAGAGCAAAGCCTTACAGTTCCAACAAAGTTCTCAGAACTAAAACAAAAAAATGTAATATCACAAAACACTAGAGTTTTTTCCCTTAATATATATTTGGAAAGAGCAATAAAAAGTAGTTCTTGGCATAACAGTTGATAAAATTCTATAACAATATTAAGTATTCTAACAATACTGAAAAGTAAATTATTTTTTAGACAACTAAGGTTTGAATAATAATCCACATAAAAGATCTTCATATACCCATGGAGTATCACTGCATAAGCCTAGAATGACAGTTGCAGTACCAAAATGAGCATGTATCTTATAGGTCACATAGATGAAAAGTACAAGTTGCCATTTCTTACAGAGTAACATTATTGATATAATAATTGCTATACTATCTTATTCCATAAATAATTTCAAACATTTAGGTTTAAACATTTAATTTTCTCCTTCTAATAACTTGTTTAATGTGTCATCAGTATCCTTGATAATCAAAGTGAGTTCCAAATGTTTTCCTAAGCCAGTACCCTACCTTTTGAGGGTGACCAGCAGAGGATGCCTGGACAGGCATTCAAGGACAGAGCACTCAAATTATTCTGGATTCTCTGGCAGCTTCCAATTTTCCAGAGTTAAAGGACTTTCTGAGACAGATTAAATATTAAAAATCAATATGTAATCTTTATTAATGTCTGTGTGTTTAAAATAGTTATATATTTAACAGCTTTTGATAGCTTTTTTCTTTCATCCATGTTTGTGATCATTTTACAACCAGTCTAATTCCACAACATCCTATGGTAATGTGATTCACTCTTTATCTATCCATTACGTGAATAAGCATTTACTGCGTTCCATTTAACAACAACTTCCTCCTTTTCTTATGAGAAACATATGCATTTTCTTCATTGCAGTCTTGGTTTTACAGTATTCTATCACATCCTACTTCAGTCCTCTCTCTTTCAGTCTGAAGAGCCCTTGTCCATAAAATTATTCTTCATACAGAAACTGTTCCATAACTCTGTTGATTTCCCTTCTGCCTTTTGTGGTTCTACTATTCCATTATTAGATAAATGAATTTGACAGCACAAGATAATCTTATGGACAAGGTATTAGACTAGTGTCCTGGAAAAAGGGATTTTATTCCTGTTTGTGTCATACATTTTATGCATTATTCAGTCTCGTTGCCTGCTTAATTTTGAGTAACCATTCATCGCAAAGTGAAAATATTCTTCAGAAACAGAGAACTTTGCTCCTTTCAGCATGTAGAATACAACTACTACAGGATAATTTAATTTGAAATTAATAATTATGTAACCATAAGGCATCAGGTTAACTTTTTAAAATTGAGACACATCTATGGATCAGACCCTTAAAGAGTCTCAGAGGTGTTTCTGGATACTTCATTTCTCCAGTGTTCATCTCAAAAAAGCTTTATGAAAGGGACCATTTTACAATAGATTTGTACATAGACCAGAAAATCAGGCATCCCAAATCATTAACACTTTTATGGCTATTAACTTGACTCCTTTGTTTAACCTGCAGAGGAGGCCACCATGTCAGGCATTGAGGAACACTGGTGTTTGTTCTGTACCTTCAGAAGGAGCTGTACTTCAGTGTCTTTTTTTTGAACAGCATCTTTTCACAAGCTGAATTTTCAAACTTTAAATAACTCCAAACCATGAGTAAACTTGTGATCAAAATTCAATTGTCTGGATGATATGTAAGTTAAAACAAACTCACCTTCCATTTAGGTTGTATATACCTGGGTATTATAAAGGTGTAAAAACCAGACAAGCAAACAGTTTTCAATTCCCATGTTGCAGGTGAATTACTTCTATAAATGAGAAGAATCCACTGATTTCTCCCAATACAGACGAACACTTTAATAATTTATTTTATGCCCTAAAAATGGGTAATACTGAGAAATCTGGAGAGAACATTAGATTTTCTTTCTGTAAATTTGTGGTGATATCCAGTGATATCCACCCATTTCTGATGTTCTGTCATTCAAATGGCATCTATTGCATCACCTTTCTTTGCAGATCTGTCATTTATAAATGTGAGGCTTTCATTTTTTTCTTTCCTAGAGTTATTTCTACTGAGTAGAGAGAGAAGCTTCAGCGAGAGCTCATGTGGCATGATGCCAGAAAGGAAAACAAGGAGGATGTCCAACTAAATGAAAGAGCAGTTGAACTCCAAACCCCATATTAAAACATTGCTTTCTAGTCAGTGGATAATATCTAAACTTCTGCACCTTGCCACACAGACTAAGACATCTCAGCTGGAGTCCAATGAGCCCTAAGGCCGTACTCATATTCACAGATGCAAACTTAATTTATGTACAAAACAGACAAAAAAAATAATAAAAAAAACTATGCTAGGAATTAAAAAAAGGTATGCATTTTGTCTGGGCTTTGCAACATTTTCCAATGCACAATGCTTGGTGTGGTTAGTAAAAGCAGGGAAATACTATAAAACTTATTTCTCTTTATTTCTTAAGGATTTATTCATATCTACATTTAAATATGCTGTGGCATAATATCAGAATATGTCCTACATGTTTAAAAGCTGCTTATTTAATTGGGAAAAGTTTCCAGAATCAATTAAAAAAAAAACCTTCTAAAAAATAATCAATTAAATACATATGATAGGACTATATTTAGCTGGATTCTCCGTGCATGTATAATTTGAAAGTTTTGCTTTTTTTCACTCAATGCACAGAAAATGTTTTCAGGAATTCCCATGCAAGCCAGCACAATAAGTCAGAGGTTCCACTGTTGGGTCCAGCCTCTCCTTTATAGACGACAAGAAAACAAAAGGGGAACTGCTTCTGCATTAAGTGATTTCCTGGGTCACTGCCAAGAGACACACTGCCTTTCCCAGCAGGTTTCAACAAAATACTCCAGGTACTTCTTTGCAGGAGGAGGTAAGGCACAACCAGGATTTTCCCCCAGTATGATCACCATGTCATCTCTATCCATGGCAGTAACACCATGTTAATGCATCAAAAGCTGCCAGTATTTCAGGTATCAGATTATATAGGAAATTAAAAATAAACAAACAAAAAAACAACCCAAAAAACTCCCCGAAAAGTGTGTTGTAGCACCTTCCAAGGATGACTGTCCTCCTCACATACTCACTCCAACCTCACATCAGAATGCCATAGTTTGACCATTCTATTTCCCTGGCTTGCATTTAATTTGATTTTCCACTTAGGGAATTGATCCATGTAAGCCCATCTCAGTGGAAGAAGTGAAGCCTCCAAAATTCATCAGGGAAAAGCTAATAAACATATTAGACCCAAGCAACTCCTAGACATGATCTAGTAAAGTTTTATTTCTTTTTAAAATGAAAGATACTGAAGCAAGGACTATTTGAGGGAAGCCATAAATAAATAAATTTACGTGGATGCCTAGTTACAAAACTAGAGAAAATGAAAAAAAAAAAAGTTTGGTTATAGTCTTTTGTAAGGTAAAAGCTTGTGATGCAGCATGCATTACAAATGAACTGCACTAAGAGAATATTGGTATCCATTCATTTTATGTAATGAAACAAAACATATCCTGTAAATGAATAACTACTGGAGAAATTTCAGTATTTTCTATGACTTACTTTAAGATGACACAGACAGTGAAGTTTTCAAGATAACTTCGTTTGCAAATGTTGCAAATGCTATTTACTATTTCTGGGTATGTTATTAACCACACCCGAAGTACAGTAACAGTCATATTTGTAATTGCATCCAATTTTTTCAGGATTTTGCTCTTGAAAACTAATGTGTTTAGGCACAGAAAATGTACTTTTTGGATGGAATATTCCTGTCTTATTATGCATTGTCTATATATACATAATTAATGTTTAATCAATTCCATCCCATTCCCAAATTCTGTTTTAAAATAATCCCATTTAATTAAACTTTTATTTTGTTCACATTATTGTTCCATGTGTCCAGATATCAGTCAACTTGGAGTCTTTTTCCTTTTGCAAAAGAAAATGTAAAATTTGTGTATGTCTTTCACTATGACTGCAGAAACACAGAGGTTTTCAGCTAGCTAAAGTTTTGCACTGCAAGATTCTGTGCAAAGAGCTGTGCATCACATCTTCTAACAACATCCTTCAGTAAAAAACTTAGTCAAATTATTTTGTTCCATCATGGTTGTATTTTATGTTTTTAACTGATCACTACAAAGAGACCTGCCCTGCTTCCAAACCAAATTCACAGACAATATGAACACTCATAAAAGTCCTTCAACAAAGCAGACAAAATCATGCAATAAAATCCTACACCAGAAAAAACTCCCACCCTTGCTAAGGCATATTTGTTTTGCGCGGGACTTCTTTCTTTGCTGATTGCCTGACTCTAATAATCAGCCAAGTTATCTGTATCTCCTCAAATCCTTGAGTCTTCACAGCCTATAAAATACAACTTGCTCTGCAATAAACAGAATACTCTGTGGTTAGCTGCATTCAGAATCTACAGTATAACAGATCTTCAAGTAAACGGAGATACCATCTCAATTCCTTTACCGATATTTTCAAAGGTTTTTAACCTTTTTTTTTCCATGAAACAATACATCTATTTCACAAAACAAAATTCTAATTCTGGCATCCATCTGGATGCTGTAGCTCATGTAGGTCATATAATGTGAATTTCCTTCCTTACCAGCAGCTGAAGCTTAGCACATCTTTCAGGGTCCCATGTCTGCATGTTCATTACTGGGACTTCCAATGCCACATCCCAGATCACCTGCTGTATGTACCTGCTACTGACTATCCATTATTATTCATTATCCATATTAATAGAGATATTATTAATGAAATCAATAATAATATTAATGACAACACGTCTAAAGAGGCAATATCGTTATAGACGCTTTTTTTCCATATATTTCATTTGTTCTGTAAGTGCAGAACCTTCTTCTGGGGTACCACTTAACCTTAATTTTTATCTTGCTATTTAGATGAACACCTTGAAAATTCATCAGTCTTGTTTATATGTTACTTGCTTTCCTATGATTATGATTGCCCTTAAGTCTTTCCAAATATCTTCCTAATTTAAAGCAACCAAATTTTCCATTTCCCTTGCAATATCAAAATTTATATTTTTAATTGGACATTGAAATCATGGCCATGGGGATAACCTGAGAAGAACAACAAAATTTACAGGCGTGTCTATTGACTGTTTATGTCCAGCATCAAAAACAGTTGGGATTCTTATAGCAAGTGATGACTTATTAAACCAGCTATTTTCATTTATCTGGCAGTGGGAACACTTAGTGTGAACAGTCTAGTTTGTGCATCTGATCTTAATGAGGTTCGATGTTTATAATCAGGAATAACAGAATCAGAACATACTCATGTACAAACAACAAAACCCTTTACCAGACTGATGAATAAATATAACTTTCCTGAAAGATTTAGTTACTTTTGAGTTCACTTATGCTGATATATCTATGATAGAGATGTGACATATGTACTAGACCAAATTGCATGACTAATTATTTGTGTCATAGGTCAATAGTTTAAAAATATACTCTGATCATGTGATACACAATATTAACATATTTGTGAGCTCATCATATACTAATATTGGCCTTCATACAGTTATTTAAATATGCAGAGATGAGTTGATAAATTTATATGTTGGGGGCCCTATCCAAAATCCATTGAGGTTACAAACAAAATCTGATGGAACTTTGGGCTAGAGAGATCAGATCTCAGTACTTACAGTATGAGTCAGTCTTCCTCCTTTCCCCTTTTTGCATAAAGGAAAGACATTAAAATAAATATATAAACATTTTCACATTTGCAATACTAATGGACTAGGATATTGCTATGAATGTGTCTTGTCTCTGCAATTTCCAGGTGAATTATTTGCCTATTCAGACTGTTGTATATGTTTGTTTATACATATAAATATTGGTTTGACATTTGTTATTTTAGTTTCCTAGTTTGCAGCTCTTCACTTGTACAGTGAGAGGACTTTCACCTTTAATTGGCTCAGCCTCTGATTCAATATTTGCTTGTGTTAGCTCTGTGGGAACAAGGTCTCGCAATGCTTCACTTTTATCTGTAGAATTCATTTTTTTCTGTAATAGTTTTGGTCCTTTCAAGGTTCTTCAAAGGAGTTTAATTTTTTTTGGTTTTTTTTAAGTGCACAGGACTGAAAAATCTATGGAAGATCTAATAATGAGATAAGTTTGCTATTATACTTACTTTTCACCTTGAAAGATACATTGCCTGAAAGTATATTTCTAACTAGGAACCCAATGTGAATAAATACCTAGTGTGTTATTCCCCATTAAAAGAGGGCTGACAGTTATGCATTCTGTATGCACATACATCTACATATAAAGCACTTATATCTGGTTTTAGATTCTACAGATTACCAGAGTTACTTGCCCCTAATACTGCCTATATTTATTGTATTCAGAGTACTATAAACCTGCTTCCCTAGGCACAGAAACATGGTTTGGGCAGCAAGGATTATGTCCACATTAACAAGTAATTTGGCACAAATCAAGGCACCTGGTGCTGAAACTCTTCAAATCTCATTGGGTGAGGCTTGCAGGATTGACCTTAGGGTGGCTTAGTCAGGTGCCCCCTCCACCTCCCCACCAGCTGCACTGAACATCTGTTATACGTTTGAACTCCAAGGCTTTCTGAGGCTATTCCAGGAGTCCTCCCTTCCCCACCTGCAGACATCTCTGCGGAGATCATAAGGAAGCACCACACTGTGCTTTCCTTAGCTCAAGTAAATTTCCCTAATACATCATTCCTCCCCTTATACCACCAATTGCTTGTGTAAGGCTTGAGCCAAAGCATGTGTTTTCCTCAGAGCTGACTCAGTGGCTGCAGCTTCCCGTAGGACACGGTGGTACTTGCTGCTTGTCCCACCTTGCAACATCACCTTTGGACATTATCGGCCATCATGGACTATAAGGGAGAAGTTCAAGATGTGAGGCTGCTGCAGCTATGAAAAATGGACACTGGGAAAGGCCTGATGTCTATAATCTGGAATTATCTGTTCCTTTATGACAAAAAGGACCAAATGCCTCTGTGAGTCCTCGCCATTGCGACTGCTTTGACCAAGGCTGAGCAGAGGTTGTGGGCTTGGGGCAGGAATACATCACCTTCGGCACATGGGAATGATAACCTGTCAATGAACACCTTTCCATTTTCATGAAGAGGGAAAAAAAACCCAAACCCCAAAAGATGTAAATTTGGTTTTAGTGTTACACAAACACACACATAGGAAGGTGTAAGCTCTACTTCAGCAGGTTTGGCTGTGTGACAAATCTCATCAAAACATGGCTGATGAATAAATGGCTAATGAATATTTTAAAGGTAAATATAAAGAAATTCAGTTTATAAACAGTCCCAAAAGAAAAATTTGCCATTTGAAACATATAAGTGTCATATCTAATGAATAGTCTCTTAACTTTCATAATACATCCTGAAAACTATATTAAGGTATATTAGAAAACATCGCAGGAATCTTTGAAAGTATCATAATTAAAAATGGAAATATTAGAAAGTCCAATCAAATACCCTTCTAAAAATACTCTCTTTGCATCATTAACCTTGTCAGTCATTTCTTTAAATAAATCCCTGTTTAAAAATAAGAAAAAGAAGGAAATGTACAAGTGTGTACTCCTCGAGTGATTTTATAAATTGATTAATTTTTGAATCATTTGACTCTAATTAATGAGAACAAGACAGCTGAAATAAGTGAACTGAAGTTATAAATACACTCTACCTATTTATACTGCCATTTTTCAAGTTGTCTTTTCTGGGGATTATTTAAAATTAAATTACCTACACCTTGCATGGAATCTGCAACCCATGGATAATTACTATTTTTCAAAGCATAATGACAAGAATTTTTAATTATTGCTTTTCTGAAAATAAAGGCATTGGTGAATCTATAGCTCTCATTCATGCCACATCATATGTATAGTAGTACATACAAGAAATTATAAAATTGTTTCAGCACCACTTCACTAACACTGGTGTAGATCTTGCACCTACAATGACCCACAAAAGGTGAATCACTCTATTTGTACTCTACAGATGAACTCTGTTCAAGAACTGCACCGAGGCACCAAAAGAACATGAGGTTCCCTCACTCGCAGCTCATTACAGAGCAAGGTATTAGTTACACTACACATTTCTACATTAATGTCAGGGTGCAAGAGAATGACAGATTCCAAGAACCACATCAAAAGATATAACAAGAAATTAGAAGATGCAGTTAAAAAGGTAGCAGTGACTCAATTTCCAGGGGTTTACTTTAAATACTTAAAGACAATTGTGAGTCTGGAAAATATTTAATATTAAAAATAAAGTAAAAATACCTGACTCTTGAGATAATTTTTTCTGTAGGTAACAAATATCACTCTGCCTTTCCCTTACGCAAAAGTAAGCATGCAATTATTTCAAGCACAGTTTTATCTTTAAAGTTTCACTTGCAAAGCACCAGTGGTATGAGTAGGAACCACTGAGAACTGGAGGTGCTTCTTTGCCATGAAAGCTGGTACACAGTTTGTAGTAAACTCTACAGGGTTTTACCGGTCCTTGGCATATTACTTTGCTATTGTTGTTGTTCTGAAGGTGATATATCAGGACTAAATCTACACTTCATATTCCATAAAACAAATGAAATTATTCTCATTGGTGACACAGATGGCAAAACTGTCTATATTGAAATAGATGAGAGTCTTGTGTATATGAAAGATGCAAGATATAGGTGCTTATAATTATAATCTTTAAACCTAATTTCTTTTTCTGTGTCTTTACAAGGAATTTAAAGTCCTTTGGAAGGTATTTGATATTTAAATTCCAAGGGTTACTCAAATCCAGTAGCTAAAGCTGAAAGTTGAGATAAAAAAAAGAAATGAAAGATCTTTTGAGGCAGAAACGTAGTTTGTGCTTCAGTCTTAAATGAGTCTGATATCTGATACAACTGAAAAGCTGAAGAAGAGATTAGGCATTTTAAAAATGACCATTTCAGAGTTGTTCATTGATTTCTTAAAGGTCTATTCACTAAAAATACATTTAAAGCATTAATGGCAAAGATCCTACTGGTAGGTCATTACCTGGATTCAAACTGTTCGTAGTCTGCTGCCTCAAAACAGTAAAAAATATTGCAGTCCTGGTAACGAGTAATTATTTGCTATGATTGTGGGTGCCAGTTTGTGATGACACACACAGGCAAAACAGTACCACTAACAGGATTCAGTATAACTGCAAGTATCTAAGTCCGAAATTGTGTTACACGTTACAATAATTTTAATATTGTTGAGGATGTCTGGTGGAGAGTAGCTGTCGTTTTATACTACTCTATTGCTCTATGCAGCTGAAGTAAGGCTGCAGCCAAAGGTCCAGCAGTTAAGGCCACATGCTCACAGCAGCAGTGACAATGCTGGATTCAGTGGTATGGGAAAGCAAATATGGTAAAGGGAAGGGAGCTAACAATTTATTTACAGCAAATTACTGAATTCTGGTATATTGGGATTGCTACACTGTTGTATCAGGATCAGGTTTTTATTTTGCGGTCAGCTGCTGTTCAGAATACTTGCTATGTTGAAGACAGATGAAATCCTAGAAGACAAGAAATAAAAAATATAGTGACATTCCTTTAGAAAGGAAAAAAAAAAAAAAAAAACAAACCACAAATAAAAACATAATATGGGCCAAGAAATTAATAACTGATGAAGTACACAACACCTGGAAGATTACAAGAAAACAATTAAGAGCTGTCAAGAGCAAATAATGTCAAATCTTTCTACAATCTTTTAGCTAAAAAGTCTTGGGGTAAAGGGGAAAAAAACCCCAACACAGAAGCAAACAGCAGGGATGGGATTCAGTTGCTTAAATATAATATATATTACCATGAAGGAATCCAAGTCAACCATACAAGCCTGGCAGATATGACTTACAACCCAAGGGTGATCTGCTGTCTTCTAGCTGACTGCTGGAGGCCAGGCAGGATATTTTATGTTGCCTAAAATGTTACTGGACGTTCATGCACAGGGAACTGAATGAATCCCAAATGTTGTATGCCTTGACTTTCATTATAGATTTCTAGAAAATAGGTTCTAGGTGGTAACCTGATAAAGTGGAGGCAAAAATGGCCTTACGGCTGTACTTGGAGAACAGTCATCCATGGCAATTGCCTAACCAAAAGCATGGAATCAAAAGGGTCCCAAAGGGCTTTGTCATTGATCTGATTCTGTGTTAAGATTATCCAAGTCACTAACAGATAAACCAAACCGAATTTCTGAAAGCTTTGTATTATTTACAAACATGCCAAGTGATACCTCCCCTGTATTCAGCACACCTCTAGTGCTGTGTCCAGTGCTGGGCTCACCAGTACAAGAGAGAGATGGAGCTACTGGAGAGAGTCCAGGCAAGGGCCACAAAGAACCTTAGGGGAATGGAGAATTTCTCCTAGGAAGAAAGGCTGAGAGAGCTGGGACTCAGCCTAGGAAAGGCTCAGGGAGAATCCTATTTGTGGCACTACTGGTATTGACAAGTTCCATCTTGCAAGGACGTCTTTGCTATAAGTGATGAATGCAGCACATTATTCCCGAAATTACTATGCAGCCTGTGAGGACAATTAATTTTTCTGAGAAATTACAATGTAGTTAATTAATCTGAGTTAAAGTTAATTAAAATTTTAGTCCTTTAAGAAAAGTGTTGGTCCATTTAACATATGCCACTCTTTTTCCACTAATGACCTCAAAAAGAAAATATTGTACATTCTTGAAGTTTATTTTTTAAAGCTGTTGAATTCCTGATTATATTCCTCAGTTCAAGAAAATTAAAAGTTAAATTTATTATCTGTCATTATTAGTTAATTTTACTTTATCATAGTAAGACTAAATACTGCTAGGTTATTGTGACATCGGAGCTAATTAGTCAACCAAATTTGCATGCAAAAATTCTGGTGTTTGTAATGTATCAAGCGTTTGAGGGAGATTGGGTAAAGTCATTAGAAATGTAATGTAAAGAGTACCCAGCTCCACTCTGATGGAATTTAAAAATCAAATGGCCACATATAACCTAGAAAACAGTTCCTGAAAAACTCCCTTTCACACCATTCCCTCTGCTGGAGAAAGCAACACTATCAAGAAAAATGCAATCATACGTGCCCATAGAGCTTGTAGACATTGTGACGTGGAGATTGAGCTCTCTCTTTTGCACTGATATAACATGCTGATGTCACTAATATTTCAAATTAAGGATCTTATGCATCTTCAACATGCTTTGGCTGTTCAGCAGTGCTGGGGAGAGGCAAAACAACTGTAAAATCCAGCATAACTGCCTTGCATGCTCTACTTGTTTCAGTGTGTTGGTGAATCTGCTCTTACAGTTTAAATAAAATATGATTTAAGATACCAAGAAAAATCATAACTGATACAGAAATATTACATTATTTTTGTGCATTATTGGTATATAAGTTCTGAAATAATTTAAATAGAGTAAAAACAGTAGGCAAACATATTCCTTAAACTAATAAAAATATGAATTGGTCCCTCAAGCACAAAAAAAATATCAAAAAGATGTAGTAATCCTCCTAAAATAATTATTAAAACAAAGATACTTCTAAATTTCACACATAGCAATGTTAACCCTCACGTGTAGTCCTACCATGACAAACATATTTTGAGGAAATGGGAAAGTGGTAACAAATCAAATTAATTCTAGAATATTTTCTTTAAAAAAGAATATTTGGGTACCTGAGAGATGCCAAACATCTTGCATCTTAACATATGCTAAAACTTTAGGAATACAAAACTATTTTTTGTAAATATTTATATGCATGATACATGGACTTATAAATACTATTTCCAAGAAATCTATGAATAAACATATTGTGACATTTCCAATAAAGCCTTCAACATCCCTTCTTATTTTATCTTGTCACCTTTATCTTTTCTTATTCCATCAGTTTACTTAAAGTATTTGCATACACAGAAAGAAAAAAGTGATTTAAATTGCACAATAAGAATTGGAAAGATGAGTTTTTATGTTGCTTTGGGTTTAGATCTTCAGGTTTTGGTTTTAGTTTACGGAACAGGAAACCAGAGAGAAAATTGTCTGAAATATGCGTGTATGTGCGTACATGTTTTTGTTGCTCTTCTGTTTAGGTTTTGGCTTTTGGTTTGGTTTGGTTGTTTTGGTGTGGGGTTTTTTGTTTTTTTTTTTGGGTTGTGTGGGGTTGGTTTTTTTTTTTTGTTTTGGTTTGGGTTTTTTTAACCTGGAGAAGACTGGATTTATTTGAAATACAGAAGCCAAAAGTTAGTAAACTGAAAGATGTCTGGGTAACTTAGGGGAGAAACTTAGAGCGATGGCCACCAAATTTAGCCTGCAATTTCCTCTGTTACTTTTTAAAAAGTTATTGTATTGTGCTGTGTTAGGTCTACATATCAAAACACAAAAAACATAAAAATAATTTTTTAATGTATTAAATTAATATAATTTAAAATTATTTTAGAAGTACAATCACAAATAATGATTATCCTCCATGAGAATGCACAAAACACCATGGCATTTGACATTCTGGCTAAAATAGATTTTTGTTGGAAAAATGAGTAACTTTAGCCAATTAAGGTACTGACTGCACAGAAATGGCTTCAAGTGTGCTCCTAATTTCTCCAGTTCCTGACCTTGTCAGGAACTTCTCCTTTCATCACCAGAGTGCCTTGCAGACCTCTCTCTGCCTGCCCTGGCAATGGGACCAGACTGTCCCACTAATCCCAAACCAGCCATTTTGAACAAGGGGTCAGGGCCTGAGAAGAAGTACTAAATGAAGACTTCACCGTGATCCAATTTTAAGAACTTCTAAAGCAATATAACACTTTTAGGCAAAACATTATACAAAAGATAATTACTGTTGTTGATAATGATCTCACTCACACTTTCAAGGACATACATTTGAGTGTTGGTAATACAAACTGAAATCCAGGGCTAAAGGAATAAGTATAAATTAGTTAGGAAGGTTCAGTGTAAATATCAGTTCAAGGTCTAAAGTGTTTATGACTTGAAACAAGCTTAGCTAATTGCTAATCAATGGGCTGCATCCTGAGAGACAGTGTTTTTACCAGGATATGGGTAATAGTAAACCTGATATGCAGTCTTAGGGAAAAAAAAGAGAAGATAAAATATATAGTCTAAACTGATAAACCAGTTCTAAGAAACACAGTAGTTTACAGAAAAAGATCTTCACCAGGAAGAAGTACTTTCCTGCATTCATCATCACAGAATGAATCTTTACCCTTCTCTATTAATAAAGCAGAAAAATTAAAAAATAATTTTTGGTGATCCAATTTAGGCTCTGTAAACTTAATCTCTAAAGCAATGAGAGTTATTTTCTGCTTGCTGTGTTTAGTAATATGCTTATAATTACTTAATAATGACAAGGAAATGCTTATTGAATGAGATGTTTTGAAGCAGCTCACAGAATATACATTAAGTTGCAACGGTATAACTTATTCTGCTTTACATAGCAAAAATTGCTCTTTTTGGTCTTTTGATGGATGCAGTAGATATAGTTAAAAGCAAGAATCAGATGACAGGAATTAGAAATTATACAGACAGGGTGAATTTGCATATCAACTTGAGAATACAGATGGAAATGAAGGTGTATTTAATCAGGCTCTTTATATTAGCATTATTGATTACATAAAGAGTTCTGGCTGTCACAGGTAAATGTCAGTTACTCTAATTAGATTACTGTACAGCTTTTATATGAAGTAATTGCACAGGGGATTGCATATAAAACAAATGCAGTCTTTGTTTTTCACATTATTTTTTTTCCTCGACAAATCTTTTCCATCTGCTGGATGATGACACCATGAAATACAGTTTCTGAATGCAGAAGTGTTTTGGGATGTTCAATAATTTTATGTATGCAGACAGTGTGATTCTTATCTCTGGTTTAGCAATGGGTCTATAAAGCCACACAGAAAGATTAATTACAGCTCACATCAATTTTGGCCTCTAGATGTCATGTAAATAACATAACACCAAAGAGGAAGCAGAAGAATTTTGATTATGTCCATCAGAGTAAAAAAGAGAAAATAACAGGTAGGTAGTGGAATTTTAAAAAGGGTTGTGTTTACAGCTTGCATCTTTCTAAATAACTGAAGTTCTTAAAATTAAGTGGGAAGTAGGAAGAAGTAAGTTCAGTGGAAAAGATGTTACTGATTGGAGAAGTACTTCTATAAATCAGCAAGATATTAGAAAATAATAAACAATGTTCAAGAACTCACAGATGTCATATAACTGATATTCAAGGTTAAAACTGGTACAGAAAATATAATAGCTGTCAAGGATGCAATAGAAATATAGTTATATACCTGACCTTTTGTATCAAACTCTGACTGCAGTTCCAAGCATATCTCAAAATACTTTTGATAAAACTCAAAAACAATTTTCCAGTATTTTATTTGTGGTTTTAAACCCCACAGTGCAAACACCATAAAAGCACTTTGCTCCATGGCAGCATTTATCCAAGGATCATAAAAGGCATTAGTCATGCAAGTACCATATAAAATAAATAAATAGAATTATATTAATTTCTGCAGATCAGTGAATAGAAAGAAAAAGTTATTGAAAAGCAGGTCTAGACTCTAATTCCAAAGGTATATCTAGGACAGAAGAGAAACCTCAGAATTTTTTTCCCACTGAATTAAACATTCATTATTTAATATAACAAAAAATGTGACAGGAAATCAATTTAGATTTTATGAAGGATATTACACATAGAGTTTCTAAGACATCATGGTTTTCTGTTTAGTAAAACACTCTGGAAGACTACAGGTGCCTGCAGACTTAGATGCCACCAGTGGACATCATCTCATCTTTACGCAGGTGCTGCACATCTGAACAACAAAGAATACCCATGTTAAGCAGAGACCCAAAGAACATGTGCCTCCTAAAGGTTGAGTCCTGTACAGTACATGTGAGACAAGCCGGTAGAGTAAAGCTGACTCTAATCTTAAGGTCCCAAACCTGCTATTTTAAATATGAGGGTTCTCCATTGCATCTCCACTCTTTGACTCCATCAACCATAAATCTCCTGACTGCCCAGCAGCTTGTGTCTTTTCCTGTCTCACACACTTCTCCTAAGGTTATCACCAGGGCTATCAACCTGCCAAACCAAAATTTTATCTCACAGCTTCAGTTCCCACTAACAATCATTTCCAAGCACAGAGTAAGCTAGGGTCCAGCTTGTGACAGTTGTTCACCTCTTGGTAATGGTTATTTCAAAATCACACCACAAGTTACTGTAAAATGCTACTGAGAGTGTGACAGTATTTTTATGCAGCTCTAAGTGTCCATTTTTAATTTTCTCTTTCCTCCCACTAATACAATGTTTTCCTTTTGAGAGAATAAATGCATTAATCAAAAATAGCTGCAACAGGCTGACCGCGCTGATCTCACTAAATAGATCTAATCCTTTAAGTATGCCTTTTCCAGGACTTAAAGAATAATGAGATTAGACTCCACTTACAACCAATGCAGTCTGCTTGAAATTTCTAAGTGCCTTAAATGCATAAATACACTCAGCCTTGATATGCAACATCAAGTATTTTTAATCAATCTTTCCTATACTTACACACTTGTAGCTTTATTTCACTTCTATTAATAGTAAAAAGTGGAAGAGAAGCATGTCAATATAAGGTAACTCTTAGCTAACACTGTAAGTCACAGAATTGGACCTTGTTCCTCACCCTGCCTTTTCGCTATGTTATTCCCTGATTCTGAAGAACTTTAAATGTTAATTAAAACCCACCTTTAAGAAAATTACCTCTAGCCTCAGCTTCTTGCTCTTGTGACCCTCAGCTTCTTGCTGGGTCAGCCACTTTCCATCAGTCAGTGCAAACTCCCAGTAGGAGTCAAGAGTGCAGTTTCAAGCTTTTTTTTTTTTTTTTACCACACAAACTAAAAATTGTGAATGATTTTGTTCTCATGCAGACTATTTCTGCACCATAACAGAAATCTCATTTCTCAGTTTCTTGGTACATGGTGGTGTATAGCAAAAAGTTGCCTCAGTCCATTAAACAAACATGGTATGAACCAGGCTATAACAAAGCATAAATGAAAATCTATATGACAAAATGGTAACACTTCTGCAAATGTGTGGGTTAAATGGTAACAGCTCGAGGTCTTTTGCGGTCAAAACTGTCTGCTCAGGTTGGCAGGTTCTATTCTGGGAAGTCTCAGATTTCTGCTAAACTGGCCTTTGGCACATCAAGTCTTTGTATGCTGAGTTCAGAAGCTTTGGAATAATAGTTTATGAGCGCAAAGGATTCTCTATAAGCATAAGAAGTATGGGGGAAAAATGAAAGGATTAAGCAGAAAATTATTTTTTAAATGTGTTTTTTTTCTCTTGTAAAAGATTCTAACCTTGAGAAGGAAACAATTTCTAGAAAATTAAATGGCGAAATACAGATGAATTTTTAAAACATCAGTTAATATTTTGTGTCTTGAAATTAATTAAATTAAAATATATTTCAGGCATACAAAGTGCCTTTTACTCAATTTAATCACTGGTTAATTTGATCCTTCATTTAATTTGATCAAAACCCCAGGAATCAAATCAGCTGTATTAAAAATAGCAAAACTTTCACTCCTTATTTTGATTAATTTTGATCGCCTTAGGCAAGTAATACCATATAATTCAATCACTGGTTATAGAACATTGCCATTTTAATTAATTATGAAAATGAAAAAAAAATATTACTGAGAACAGAGATAAAAGCTCAAGGAAGAAAATGTATTTATAACAAAAGGACAATTACAACTCAGTGTTGTGTTATTAAGACATTGTTACTAAAATTTTACTTCTGCCATTTGTCATTGTAAGCCACTTGCTTACTGTTCAAGCCCAATGACAATTTCACATGTAAGCATACTGTAAGCCTAGAAAGAACTACATTCAATAAAAGAAGTGCCACCTCTTGAGATTTTCTTGCAAGGAGAAGCCATTCAGTAGTATGCTGCATTTTAGACTTCTAGGGCATTTCAGTCCTGCCTCGAGGTAAATCTCATCAGACAGACTGTTGTCACTGCTTTTCCACCTCTTCAGGAAAGATTTCCTGCCAAAACTGGACTAGGAAACCAATGAAAAGATGTGGAGAGAACAGGGGGATAAACAATACCCAGCAGGTCTTTTCATTACTTTCCATGCCTCTGTTCTCCTTTTCTTCTCACTACCACGGTGTCGGGTTGGAGAATCAAAAAAGGCAACTCTGGTAACTCATGCAAGAAAGGCAAATTCCCTGAAATGTTGAAGCTGGTAGCACTCAGAATACTGAGTAAAAGAATGGTGCCACAATTAATTGCTGATCAAGCAGACTAATATTATCTAGATAAGTGATTCTGTAACTTCTCTTTATAAATACAGCAGGAGCACCAAAATAAGGGATGCAGATAAGTAAGTCCAGATCCAGGAGACCAAAAGTAATAATAATAACCCCCAACATCAGAATGTGTGTGTGTGTGTGTGTGTGTGTGTGTCAGAATGTGTGTGTGTGTGTGTGTGTGTGTGTGTGTGTGTGTGTGTGTGTGTGTAAATTGGGATCTTGTTTCCTGCTTGTTTCCTGGTTTTTCTTTTTTCTTTGTTTTTTTTTTAGGATGCCTAACATTGGTTCACCAGTCCATGAATACAAATGCACTTGTTCAGCACTGGTGGAAAACCAAGATAGAATTTATCACCTTCCAGTTAGGTATCAGCCAGATTTTTAGAGTTTAAGATTTTGAAAATTAAGATCTGTTGAGATCTGGCCTTGAAGGGAAGTATGCAAGACTCCAAGCTGCTTCCAGATTTCATTGATACAGGTGATACTAAGAATAATGAAAGGATCCTGAGTGCATTAAGTCTCTGATAAGAACGAAAATGCAAAGCATTTTGGAAAAATTTTGAAATGACTCATCAAAAGATTGAAATATGTTTTCCTCACATCATTTTTGTCTCATAACTGGGACACCATTTTCTTGAATACATTGAGTTACATCACCCATGCTGCATAGGTGTAATGGTAGTCAAAATTTTTTAGTGTGTTTTTAGGTATAACAAGACCCAGACCAACAGTGAATAAAGAAGTTTCTGTTATTCACCTTCCTTGAGAAAAGGAAAGAAACAACTTTTCAGACCCAATAAACCAATGTAAACCCATGAGATTTCATAGCTAATGTATTTTTCTTTTTTTTTTAATTCTGAATTTTTATTCTATCGCTCAATCCAAATCGCAATGCAACAAAATTCTGAATTACTGGACAGTCCCTCAGAATATCTGAACTGTGTAAAGCACTAGCCAGGCAGCAGTGATCAAATATATGTAAACCTGTAGCAGATTGTACGCTGCTGCATAATGTATATTTTGGTATGAAAAAAAAATCTTTAAATATAACCATTAAACTTTTAATTAATTTTATTCAAGTTACAATAGTCAGGACATGGTATATTTTCTTGTCTAGCCATCCCAGCTACTTCTTCTCCACACTCAGAAAGCTCTTATTTGTTGGGATTTTTATTCTTTCCACATTCCCATCCCAACACTTTGTATTTAAGATTATTTTTTCCATCACAAAAAACATCACTCCGAGTACTGACTGTGCTAGGTTTTCTGTTGATCTTTGTCATAACCTAAACAGCTTGCAAATGTTGCTTTGTTGTTGAATTAAATTGCTGAAAAGTTCCTACAAAGAAAACAATCCTTCTTAGTGACCTTACAAATTAATTCTATGTATTTGGGCATTTTAAATGGAAAGCTTTGATAACAGGGGGAAATTCTCTCAAGAAGTCAGCCCATACATACAATTCCGTCTGTTCTAAATTGTACAACTTTACCTGTATTTGTTCTGTACTTCCTACAGGCTCAGAGCTATTCTTCAGCACAGCGTACACTGCATTTCAGCAGATAAAATTAGTAATTTTTCAGATATGCAGGAGATTATTTTTAGACAGTCTATATTGAAAGGCAATTTTGGGACTGAAATTTCATTTTAAAAATAGACTTGCTTACACTAATGCTCAAACAACATTATCAAGATTTGCAATACTTTGTTTTTTTAAATGTGCTATCTATAAGATCACTAAAATGACAATGATTTTTTTTTTTTTTTCTAGTAAATAACCTTTCAAAAGTAGAAGATACTGTGATTAAGAATACACTTATGAGTATAAAAGATGGTATAAGAGGCAGAAGAAACACTGGGACACAACTCTGGAAGGTTTTGAAAAACAAAGAAGATAATATATTTATGACAAGATTTTTTTCCTGATTTTTGCATGTCTTTTCCCACTAGCAGATACTGTTACAGAAAAAAAGGGAATAAACTTATTTCCTTTCCTCTTTCCTAGAATGTGTCTTGATCCCTGTCTTAAGGACCTGTGGTCTTTGTAGTTTTCCATGTTTAAAAATAAACTGTTGAAATTGATTATTTGGGGAAAACATAGCATAAATTTCAACTACATTTAAAGTTCTGAAAATGCAACAAAATAGGTATTTAAATAATTTTCAAATATACTTCTATGATTTTTCAAATTTAATTATTATAAGAACAGCATCACTATATTAAAAGCTAATTACCTTATACTCTTTCTGGCTTCATGACAATGCTCATAAAATGCTTAATATTCATGTAACATGCTACCTCACCCTGTAATATCACCGTATTTATGGAAAGAAATTGTAATCCTCTTTACTGGCTCAGGTTAATTCCAATAAAATATTAAATCCATTTTCTAATCTAAATGAGTTCATTAGGAAAGGCATGGTACTGAGAATACCAAACTCTCTACAGAGTTCAGCTTCATTACATTTCAGCACTGTGCATTTCCAGAGCTGTTGTACTACATTTATGAGGATTTATCTGTACTGTTCCAAAAACATTCATCCTAATTCTACTCCTTCTGTGCATGCTAATCATGAATATGTTAAGTGGAAATACTAAGCTAGCAGCCAATCTCATCCCCAGATGGGTTCAAGTTATGATTACAGAAGCAAATTTGCCATAAGCACTCCTAAAGCAGTGCCAAAGAAGAGGAAATGGTTTGGTGATTCTTTTTCTTTTCCTCCTTTCATTTATACTTCCCCCCCGCCCCCCCTTTTTTTTTTCCTCTCTGTTATAGTGGGGGGAAAAAGGACCTTTGATAAGGAGGAGAAATTTCATAAGATGCTTAGACGGTTTGTATTTCCAGCCTGATGCAAACTATATTTTGCCTATAAAGGCCTTTAAATATTACACATGGAACAATTCTAAACAATATAAACCAAACTCCTTTGGGCTGAGTCCTGGCATCTTCCTCAAGTTTAAGGGCACCTCTCCACAAAAATAATCCCATTGGTCCTGTGAAAACTGCTGGCAAAGTAGAGCTAGCTCCAGCTTTACAGTGCCAGTAAAACTTATTCGTTCAGTTGAAAAGCAACAGATACGATTTTTTTAACCCAGCTTCCACAGCATCAGGAGTAACTCTCAGATAAAAATCTATATTCATAAGGAAGAAATCAAACTTAAATGCAGACAGTACAAGCTATTCTCAAATTATTTATATCCAAGTGCCATGTATTATGCTTATTAACTGCTGATCAGTAGACAAGGATGACCTTTTTCTTCAAACCTTTTCCTTTTCTCTTCAAAAGAACAAAAGCACGATTGCTTTGCACAGTATATTTCATTTGATCCAAGTCATACAACACCAGGAAAGCTCTGAAACCTTTAATGGCTGTATGTATGCAGATAAACTACTGAAATATGGACAACATGGGTCGGTAGGAACCTTTATTTTATCTAAATGCAGCAGCTCTGTGCTGAATTGCTAGAGCACATTTATTCTGGAGAAGAGAAGCGCTCTTTCCTTTTCAACCCATGGCCAGAGTTAGGTCAAACGGAAGGAAATAAACTAGGGCTCTCCTTTACCTTTGAGGGGTGGGTGTTCTGCCTGGTAGCCTGGAGGCTGCCCACAGTCCGTGACTTGGCCAGGTTTAGGTGACCGGCCGCTGGTCGTCACTGTTGCACCACAAAAGAGGAGCGGCAGGCGTGAAATTCCAAAAAGTAGCCCTCGCAGCCCAAAGTTGCAGACTTCTGGTTGATCCCTTTACGTGGCTTGAGGTAAAGGCATCGGCTGAATTTTAATAGCTTTCGAGGCTGGATTGGTATGTTAAAAAAAGAGCAGCTTGTCAAAAACAAGGAGATCAGATAATTGGAAGCTGTATAGTGTTAGGACAAAAGACACAGCAGGGCTGAATATACACAGGACACGAAACACAAATGCTAAAAAGAAAAACAAAATCACATTTTAATCACAACTTGTAAATTGCCTTCTGAAGCCCAATATGCAATTTAAACATGTTATTTTTTTACTGATTTAAAGCCCAATCATCCCAAAACTCCTAAATACAATGCTACTCACCCTGAACAGTTCACTTCACAGTTGGTGGTCTCTTTCTATAACCCCTTCATATAACAGAGGTGAACTCCAACTACACAACCCCCAGTGCTTCTCTGAGTAGTGTCAGTGGGAAACTTGCTTAAATTAGAGTATCCACAGACTCCAGATACTAACACAAAACCACCCAGTTGTGCTCTTCACAGTGGCAAGCAGTGAGTCAATACAGTTTGCAAGAACAACTTACTAGTATGTTAATTGCCATAAAATTAGACCAGATTAATTACCAAGCTGGTCTTCCACTTGTTCCCTAAATTCTTCTGAATAACTTTTCTTCTGGAGATAAAGAGGTGACCAATTATTTTAATTATATGGAAAATACCACTTCTAAAGTTAGTGGGACGATGTTGATTCTTTGCAATAGGTCCCACTTTACCTGTTAAGAATTTTATTCTCTAATTCAGGAATGTTATGCCACAGAAATGGCTGAGTTTCACAACAATTTGCCTTGAATTTTCAATTTAATCAGAAAAAAAATCTCAAAGAGATAAAATATTCAGATAGAAGCCAGGATACAAATTCTAGGTTGGTTCTCATGTGCTCCTGTTTAGTTAGAACGGACATGTTATTTTGAATTTCCTCCACATAAGTGAAAATCAACTTTTTAAATCAAGGAGCATTGGTTAGACTGACCTTTTTAAAGAATAGTCTTGAAAATATGAACACAATCAGAAGTAAAGACTATTCATTAACACACCCATCTAAATAGCAGTGTCTGCTTCCTTAGAATGAATACACATTTCACTGTGGTATGTTTATAATTCGTTTGAGTAACCAATAGTGATACCTCAAATATGGGTGTTTCCAAAGATGTCCAGTAACACATATGTTCAGGTAGCTCCTTCATGTGGTTCATTTTGCTAATTTTTTTAAAGTTTCCTCTAACTTTCGCTATTTTAATTAGCTATTTAGTCATAAATTCTTAGTTAAACAAAAGTTCATTTGCCAAATTTAGAGTTTTAAAATAACCCGTACTAATTTCCCTCATGCACAGTATTTCTATGATTTCAGACAATTACTTCAGTGACTACTATTTCTGCTTGTACTGATGAGCATCAATTAACTGTACAAACCTTCCCCAGTTCTCAATGTTAAAGCCTAATTTCTTTAAGTTTAAAAAGTCACAAAGAATGAAATCAATTTAAAAAACCCACAGAAGGTTAAAAACAAACATGGTAAGTTATGCGATTCCCAAAATGACTGAGAAAAGAAAGACTAAGAAAGGCTGTGACTGAGCTTTCTGTCCCATCACAGACTGATTTCTGCCCTAAGACAAAATGTCATCTGCAGTTTCTCACAGGACTGGTGCTCCCCAAGCAATGCAAGTGTGGTACCTGAGTTATTGGCTTGTTAAAAAGAAACCTTTGCTTGTATAGCACTGTGGAGTAATTTTTGTGTTCATTTCAGAGGAGTTCATAACCTGCCCAGCATACAGGATGGGGGTTGCCTTTCTGCTTTCTGTTCTGTTCCCTGCCCCTATGATTTTTAATACTTCGTTCCTGTTACTTCTGAAGCACAAAAGAGTCGGCGGAGCTGCAGAGGAGTATCAAATTTTGCAGTGGCTTTCAAATATATCTGAGTACCCAACAGAGAGTATATTAAGGAGATTATTCAATTATTGCAAAAATTGGAATCTTCTTTTGCAGCCTACTGTGATCTTAGAATCTCCATTCCTTAAATTAAAAAAAAAAACCAAAAAGGTATTTTATTTGTAAGTATAATAATAGGGGGAAAATTACTTCAAACCCAGAAAGCTATTTTAAAATCCTTTGTAAAGTATGTGAATTACAGGTTATTCACAATCTGATTACATTTCACTCTATTCAATAGTAGTTAGCTTTCTTCTGACACTATGGGGTTTCTAAAAATGTCATCTTCTGTTTTCATATATGGAGACTGAATTTCTATAATCAATCTTTTTACCATGATACATTTAGAAAGGAAAAAGCTACTGCATATAGACTAGTCAACTTTTATATATTTATTTGCAGGGACTCTCAGTAGGGGTTTATAAACACCTTGCCCAGCAGCTCCCTGAGGAGAAGGTACATCAAAACCAAGCTGTGACATCAAATTGAGAGATAAATCCACACTGAGGTAGATTTCAGAGCTGCAGAACTCATGCCCGACAGGGAAGTGATTTTGGGCTGTGGAGTCCAGTCGGGGTCCAAGTATGGAAGTTAGGATACCTGTTTTGGGGGGAGACAAATGTCCAGACACCACAAGCAGATACCCTTGAGACAAAATCCTGCTATAGTCATATTATTGTGGGTGTATAAATGCTTTTCATTCTCAATGTTTTCTCAAGGATTTCAGTGACATGAATGACATGAGTGAGTGCTTGGAGTTTTGACTGGGTTTGTTACTCCTTTTCAAAAGAATATAGAGAGGAGATTAAAAAAAGTCCCTGGAACACTAAGTACCATTTTAGTTTAGGCTACACTTTCTTTGACATTTTTGTCCAAGGATACGCAGGTCTTGATTTTATTAAATGTGGCCACTGATTTCTAGAGGCTGATTAATGACTAGTGTTTTGTAACGTCTTTTCAAGGAAATGTATCAAATCTTAAACCTTACTTCAGTGAAGCCATTAAGCAAATACTTAACTATTTCACTGTATCAGGAGCAGAGCTGGGCAACTAACAGGACAAGGAGTAATGGGTTTAAATTCAAAGAAGGTAGATTTAGATTGGACATCAGGAAGAAATTCTCCATGGAGAGGGTGGTGAGACAGGTTCCCAGAGAAGCTGTGGATGCCCTCTTCATGGATGTGTTCAAGGCCAGGCTGGATGAATCTTTGAGCAACCTTGTCTAGTGCAAGGTGTCCCTGCCCATGGCAGGGGGGTTGGAACTAGATGACCTTTAAAGACCCTTCCAAACCAAAACATTCTATGATTCTATGATATATGTAAGCTAAAACCAGATGGCAATTCAAGCATGAGACCAAATTGAGAATAAAAGCTTTTCCTAGTAGGATTTGTTTCAGAACTTCTGTCTTAAAAGAACAATTTAAAAATTATAAGTAGCAGACAATAGTTTCTGTTCAGAAAAAAATCTGCAGTCAATAATAACCATTAAAAACAGTTAAGATTATTAACAATCTTTTTATCAATTCAGTTTTGATAGTGATTTCCCAAATTGTTGAACTCCTCCCTCCTCCAAACATTTGTCAACATATTGCATACTGCTATACACAGGGACAAAGCAAGACTACAATAGCCCAAAGCACATACTGGTATTGCACCCATTTCTTCAGGAGCATGTCATGACCCGTGCCATCAGACTGTCCCGCATCCTCAGACATGTGCCTGTTTGCATGTTTCTGCTCTCAGAGCACCCAGAAAATGAGAGGACAAGGAGGGACTCTTCTGGCTCCTGGCAAAGTGACTTACATCCTATCCAGAGGTAAAAAAACCCCTCCTGTGATTATTTTCTGTGTTTCTCTTCTCTCTAAAACCTACAAGTAATTTCAAAAATTCAGGTCACTATTGAGACTGCTAAGACGCTCATTTTCATTTCTAATACAATAATTCATGTGCAAAGTGTTGAATTTTAAGAGAAAGGATCTTCCACCTTTATCTCTAGATGTTAGAGAAGAAGAAAGAAGGAAAAAAAGATAATGCTTCTGTTATTTTCCTTATTCAGAGCCTGCCCACCCGACAGACCCAGGGTATCAAAGCTTTTACTTTTTTTTTTTTTTTTTTTCCCCAGCTGGAAACTACCAGCTTCTTAAAAGCATTTGACCTGAGGAGAAGATACATTTCAGTCATCTTACTGAATGGTATCTACAGAGTCCAGCAACCAGAGCTGAGCAACCAAAATGTGAGTGAAGAAATCAGTGCAGCAGGGAAGGGAAGGTGGAGGGTAGTTAGTGATGGAGTAAGAGACTGCCTAGTACAAAAAGAGGCATATATTTCAACCTGTCTGGGATGATTTCTTAAACAGGACTGATCAGTTAAGCTATCAATTAAAGACAAGGCCTGACTGCAGTCACTGATGAGAAAAAAACAAGGTATTTTTATGAGTTTTCAATATATACTCAACATAGTGACTAAGGATGTGGAAAAGGTTGAGGTATTTAATGCTGCCTTTACCTCAGTCTTTAAGAGCAAGACCAGTTGTTCTCCAGGTACCCAGACGCTTGTGATGGTAGAAAGGGATGGGGAGCAGAATAAAGTCCCCACAATCCAAGGGGAAATGGTCAGCTGCACCACTTAGACATCCACAAGTCTAGAGGGCTGTATGGGATACACCCGGGAGTACTGAGGGAGATGGTGGAAGTGCTCACCAAGCCACTTTCCTTCATCTATCAACAGTCCTGGCTAACCGGGGAGGTCCCAGTTGACTGGAAGCTTGTAAATGTGATGCCCATCTACAAGAAGGGCCAAAAGGAGGATCTGGGGAACTACAGGTGGGTCAGTCTGACTTTGGTGCCAACAAAGGTTATGGAGCACGATATCTTGAGTGCCATTACACATCACGTACAGGACAACCAGGTGATCAGGCCCAGTCAGCATGGGTGTATGAAAGGCATGTCCTGCCTGATGAACCTGATCTCCTCCTATGACAAGGTGACCCACTTAGTGGATGAGGGAAAGGTTGTAGATGTTGTCAACCTAGACTTTAGTAAAGCCTTTGACACCGTTCTCCTGGAGAAACTGGTTGCTCATGGCTTGGATGGATGTGCTCTTTGCTGGGTAAAAAACTGGCTGGATGGCCAGGCCCATAGTTGTGGTGAATGGAACTAAATTCAGTTGGTGGCAGGTCACAAGTGGTGTTTCTCGGGGCTCAGAACTGGGACTTCTCTTTAATATCTTTATCAATGATCTGGATGAGAGGATTGAGTGTACCCCCAGTAAGTTTGCAGATGACATCAAGTTGGGCAGGATTGTTGATCTGCCTGAGGGTAGGAAGGCTCTTCAAACAAATCTGGACAGGCTGGATCGATGGGCTGAGGCCAGCTGTAAGGGCTTTACAAGGTCCTACCAGTCCTGATCTCAAGTCACAACCACCCCATGCTACAGGCTTGGGGAAGAGTGGCTGGAAAGGTGCCTGACAGAAAAGGACCTGGGGGTGTTGGTCAACAGCCAGCTGAACATGAGCCAGCAGTGTGCCCCGTTGGCCAAGAAGGCCAATGGCATCCTGGCCTGCATCAGGAACAGCGTGGCCAGCAGGACTAAGGAAGTGATTGTCTCCCTGTAGTCGGCACTGGTGAGGCTGCACCATGAATACCATGTTCAGTTGTGGGTCCCACACTACAAGAAAGACACTGAGGCGCTGGAGCGTGTCCAGCAAAGGTCAATGGAGCTGGGGAAGGGTCTGGAGCACAATAGCCTGGAGAAGAGGAGGCTGAGGGGAGACCTTATCACTCTTTACAGGTACCTGAAAGGAGGTTGCAGAGAGGTGGGGGTTGGGCTCTTCTCCCAAGTGACAGGACATGAGGAAATGGCTTCATGTTGTGCTAGGGGAGGTTTCAATTGGATATTAGGAAAAACTTCTTCACTGAAAAGGTTGTCAATCATGGGAACAGGCTGCCCAAGCAGGCAGTTCCTCACCACCGCTGGAGGAATTTAAGAGGTGTGTGGAACAGATGCTTAGGGAGATGGTTTAGTGGTGGACTTGGTAGTGTTAGGGTAACAGTTGGACTTGATGATCTTAAAGGTCTTTTCCAACCTAAAATATTCCCTGATTCTATATTACTATTTATTTTCCACGTAAAATAGATTTGAGACATATTCCCAAACAGCACAAGAGGGAATAAAGGAGAAATAGACCATATGTAGATGTAGGACTGTATAAAAGTGACGTAAAAGGGGTAGGAAAAGGTACTGTTTGTTGGCAGCCACTTGCAGGTTTTATTATACTCTTATTTCTAAAAGATGTTTCATTTTGCACTTGAGGTATGTTCCCCATTATTCAGGAACAGAAGCACCTCTGCAAAGTTCTTGGGAGAAAGAAAAAAACAACAACAAAACAAAACCCAACAGCCACCCCCCCAAAAAAAATCAAACCACAAAAAAAAACCCAAAAAAACAAAAAACCCAAACAATAAACACTGCATGATTTTCCACATCAAATCATTCTATTTTTGAAGGTTGCAGTCTGGTTAACCACCACTCCTACTTGATCTTCTCAAAGCTAAAATATGCATGAGCATTGAAGGTACTGGAGAAAGCACCATTAAGACATTCACAGAACTACCCTTTCCAATGTATTCATTGATGTGAGAGGAAAAATACATAATCAAAGTGGGGAAAAAATGGCATGGACAGTGCCAGGCAGGTTTAACTCTGAACAACAGAGGACTTTAACACTTTTGCAATTTTCTAGATTTAGCCCCTTAAATATTTTGCTGTAATTCAAAACAACCTCTGAAATATAATGGTTAGATTTACACCAGACACTCTATTAAACTTTTAATCAAATCCATTAGAAATAGTTATGTAAAACAAGGACAGATAGTCAAAACAGGTAGTCACATACTTGCCTTTGCTATTTTCCGAAACCAGCTGTTCTTCTTGATTCTTCCTTCTCTACTTATTATGTATACACGAGCAAGCATAAAAATAACAGTTTGAGAGAGTATGTTATGATTTAACTTCAGTGACACTCATTGGAACTTGTGGATTGTCAAGTATCTGAAATGCTATTGAAATTAGCTCGTTTAGATATTTATGTAAATTTACTTGTAATTATTACTAACTTGGGGGTTGGTTGTTTGGGTTTTTTTCTCCTTGTTCCCTATAAAATATCAAATATACTGAACTATGATTTTGGATATTCACATGAGATTACATTTCTCGTATTAATAAACATTTCCCTAATTTTTCAGTAAATGTGTATTTTATACACATAATTTAC
The DNA here is from genome assembly GCF_000690775.1 of Eurypyga helias. NCBI lineage: Eukaryota > Metazoa > Chordata > Aves > Eurypygiformes > Eurypygidae > Eurypyga > Eurypyga helias. The sequence continues at coordinate 16,647 of NW_010241760.1, read as the reverse complement.
ATTAAAATCTTTCAAAAGGAACAAAGAAACTCAACAGCTTATCATGAGGAGATTTTTTTTTCACCACGACCTCACCAGGTTCCATTCAAAGGTCATAGTACTTTTGATGTTGTCTTCTGTCAGCATTTACCAGCTACAGCATTAAAAAGAAACCTGAGACAATGTACTACCTCTATGCCTGCTTACGTACCAGCTGAGAATTGTAGTACTATATTAATTTAAGTCATGAATAATTCCCATCCACATGGGATTAACTCTGAAAGAAATTCCACAGGGAGCCAGCCCAGAGGACTGAATATTAAAGGAAACCTAAGGAGGCAGAGCAGAAATTAAGACTGCAGTGGCATTATCGGAGTCCTTCATCAATGAACGTACCTTAAGCATCTGCCTCTTTGATGCTGGGCCCAGGATGGTCACAAGGTGTGAAAGCATCTAGCAAGGTGGCATCACACAAAAGGTGTGCCACTCTGATCAAACTGCATACTTTAAAATGCATGATTTAAAATAACATCTAATTAACATACAGTTATATTATAATGTACAATAAAATACTGCATAAATAAGATATAAAAGATTAAAAAGTATTTTTTAGGTGAGGAGGATAGGACATATTAGCTGAATCACTCACATATGAGAAATAAAGTAACATGAAAATGTAAACTCTTTTCAACACACAAAAGGAATGAAAAAGGGAGAAGACAGGGAAGTGAGTGAAATTCCACACAGTAATTGTAAATTGTATAACTGCGAAAGGAAATCAGAATCCAATACTTTAACTATTTTCCATGACTATCGCTAGATGTAGGAGCAATATTTTTTCTTGAAATATTTTGCATGAACTTATTTAAAGGCAACATAGCCCAGGGAATACAAGATTGAGCCTGGAAGTTGGTCATGATAATACCTCAGCCTTTGCCTGCCACACGGCCTCCGGACCTGGCCTTGGGACCCTGCCTGCACACCCCTTTTTGTCTGCCATATATAAAACAACCTCTTCAGACACACAGTTTAAGAGCCATTACAGACACAAGATGAGATCAATCTTAGCTTCTTTTTCTAGGTGCTACAATAATGTTAAAACCAGAAGCAACTGACAAAGAAGTACTATTTTTTGCCTATTGTTCAGCAGTACTCTGAGGCTTTGCAGTTAAGATTTCAGACTTAAAAAAGCAAACTAGTTTAGCAAAGTCTTCTAGTTATTGACCTTTGGAAATTCTAGTTACACATCGTTTATTATAGAAATTAATAATGTAAACTCATCAACTCATGTTTGTTCTCATGAAGATTTTTTTTTAAGTAATTAACACTGAAATAACAGAATTAATTTAAAGCATTAACCTTCCTAAAGTACTAGTCTCCTACAGAAAAAAACCCAACCTGTATATGATGTATTACACAAGCATCACAATGATGTATCTTACTATGCAAAAAGAAACATACCAGACAAATCTAGAAAACGCTAGACAAAAATGTAACCTGACTATTTTCTCAGATGGAACTCATAAGCTTTTTGCTAAAAATCAGAAGCCAGACTTAGTGGCAAGCTTCTGAAAACTTGCACAGCTCTGATAAGAAAGGACATCTCTCATAAATATTCATTAAAAATTACCTTTTCTGGATCATGAATTTTTCAAACAGACACTGGTTTGACCTCAGCAAGGAACAAAACCCAGCCCATAGCTAAATGTCTCCATTTTCTGACAGGGAAAAAAAAAAAAAAAAAAAAGGCTTTTCTGGGTGAGCATCTTCTTTGTACACTACATGAGGCTCTGGGTCAATTACCTTTGCAATCCAAGCATCCAAGCATTAATATTAAATTCAAATTACAGTCTTTAAATTCTGAAGTGTTACCTTCTCATTTTCTTGAAAAATTGATTGTGAGGCAAGACAATGATTTGCATTTTAAACTATTTTCTAAAGTAGCATCACCATTCCTCACACATCTCAGTTTGAACAAAAATGTTGTAATTGGTAAAGCACTTCATTAACATCTCCTGAGCTGGGAAGACTGGAACATATTTGTAAGTCATCTCAAGCTGCTTTGTCCTGTTGGCTGTCTGGAAATTGGGGATCCCCTTTGTGTTAGTGTTACCACACCAGTTAAAACATATGGCTTATTCAGTGTCGTCATCTGCTGCCGAGAAAGGTGTAAAGGGGTGCTGTGATAGTGGGAACCCACACGCCCTGTGCTGAAGAAAACCTTTTTGGGTATACTCTCCCTAAGCACTGTTTGGCAGAGGCATTTCAACCTAATTTTTGCTAATTGCTGGTAAAGGCCTGTCACACCCATTTTAAACAACCTTAAGTTTAAACTATCCTCATAATGTTGGCAGCTTCAGCTTTTTGCTGATCACCTTTACCCTAACATCTACCTGATGCACAGTTAAGAATACTATCAGTCAATGCAGACAGAAACAGTAGGCTTTATACCTCAACCCTGTACACAAAGAAGTGGCTCAGAGAGAAACAGAGAACTATTCCAATCAATTATATTTCAACTTTACTGGTACAGAAGAAAGAAACATCACTGTTTGTATGGCTTGCCATATAAGCATTATCATAATTCCTCCTTAGTATGTCATGATTTTAGGGTTACTTGAACAGTAAGGATGGAAATGAGAGAGGGTCCAGCGCAGGGCCACTGAGATGATGAAGGCCTGGAGCACCTTCCATATGGGGAAGGGCTGAGAGAGCTGGGTCTGTTTAGCTTGGAGAAGAGGAGGCTGACGGGGGATCTTATCAATGCTTATTGATATCTAAAGGGTGGGTGTCTGGAAGATGGGTCCAGGCTCTTCTCAGTGGTGTCCAGTGACAGGACTAGGGGCAATGGCCATAAACTGGAAAACAGAAGGTTCAACCTTGAACATGAGGAAATGCTTCTTCCCTGTGAGGTGACAGAGCACAGGAACAGGCTGCCCAGAGAGGTGGTGGAGTCTCCTTCCCTGGAGACTTTCAAATGCCGCCTGGACCTGTTCCTGTGTGATCTACTCTAGGTGATCCTACTCTGGCAGGGGGGTGGACTAGATGATCTCTAGAGGTCCCTTCCAACCCCTGCTATTATTTCTCTTAGTCATAGGAATCTGTGTAGAAGATATGTTACGCAAAAGATATAGATAATTTTTTTCAGATGCTCTATTAAATTCCTCCTCCCACTAGCTTCTAGGCAGGAAAAAAAATGGAGATCTAAATGTAACAGAACTGTAGCTAACAGGGAAAAAATTGGGAGGGTGGAAACAAGATTTTGGTGTGCTTTTATTAAAGTTCAGCTTTGCACACCATTCTCAAATGAGATAACTCATTTAAGGAAAATTGCATGATTTATTGCTTATGATGAACATAAAATCCTTCTAGTGCAGAAACTTAACGGGACATGCTAGTAGGGCTTAAGCTGTGTATTCATAAAAATTTATCAAGAAAAAAAATTATATGGGAAGGGAATGAATTGTATCTCCACTAGCACAGTAGGGACAGACATCTGGCTGCATCAGCATACTAAAACCTAGGCACATTAATAACTACATTCCAGCAAATGCTTGAAAATGTTCAGCATGGAAGGAGACTTTGAGAAACTTTAATCTCTCTTACTCTTTGTTTTTACATGCATTTCTTTAATTTGTCTGTGACAGAAAAAATAAGTATGCTTTGAATGTTGAAACAGACAGATTTGTTTGGTATAGAAGACTGAAATATGTCAGGGACTTTTATTACATTTTACATTTCAGTGCTTATGTGCAGAGAGAGAGAGAGAGAAAGGAAATGAAGCAAACTGGTTGCCAAAGATTCAAGATGTGGCAAATAATATATGTTCCCCCTTTCAAAGGCAAGGTGCATATACACGTATAGGCTATTCATTATGAACAACAGAATTGCTATTTGCCTATTTCAAATGGAATCCAAATGTGCCAAGCACAGCAAGAATACTGAGAGCAAAGAGTGCTTAATATTCTAGCCCAGCTCACTGAAAAAAGCACTGAATTGACAGAGCAGTGTTCTGTAGAGCAACATGATGTGTCTGCTTTAAATGGAGAATAATGGATTTAAGTTTAGTGCAGAACTAAAGGGCTCAATTACTATTCATGAATTCTGAAATGTTCTACTACAGAAACTCTTTTTGCATGAAATGTTCATCAGAATCAATGTGTGGAACTACAAAAAGTAAACCTTGCCCCCTCACACAATACAGTACTTACCTAGATTTGTGCATTTACAAAGAGCATTGCTGTGGCATTTATCTAAAACCACCTAGACTACAGACCAAACTATTTAAAATAAAT
>NW_010241760.1:0-12339 GCF_000690775.1 Eurypyga helias | reverse complement strand
GCTACTCTACTAGTGCCATTTTCTGTTGCTTTTAGACAACTGCTTTACCATTTGTGTAGCTTAAGATGGGCCCAAGGCTTCAAAAAACACATTTTCATGAGATCTGAAGGTACCCTTTTAGACAGAAAAGCGAGAAGGATACCTCTGACATCCTTTGAAGGGCTGCATTTTTGTCAGAAATTGTTTTAACACTGAAACTGCAGAAGTTCCAGAAATTGTTTTGTGTTATTTTTGTAATTATTCAAAAACATAGTACTCATCCAACACAAAATCAGAACCAGCGCTTATATCCTGTACATCTCAGCATTTCACTTGAAATACAGACCTTATCTCACCACCCAAAAGCATCATCAGCTTCTACAGTTTTTGTCTAAAATTTCTATACAATATGGGTTTGATGAGTTGTCAAAATGTAAGCAGAGAATTGTCTTCTAGCTTGTGTCATATATATAGGCATGTATGATGTCTCATCAAATTATTCTTGAAATTTAACCACATAAAAGCTCAGATATGGTTTCCCTTTGCAGTACCCATTTTAATTAGGACTAATCACAGAGAAAACTTTTACTCAGAATGAGAAAAAGGTAGTGCAGCATGTCTGTAATACAAAAAGTTATATATTTATCTCTTCTAATTATGTTCAAGTAATATTATCTCTTAAAATTCATATACCTTGTATTTCTTTGTAACTTACGGCCAAATTAATCATCTATCTGTTTGGGAAACATCTGCCATTCAATATTTATTAGCATATAAAGGATAGTAATTCTTCAAACATTTATGTTTTCTGCATTATAATTGAGATTAGCATAGCGTTTTTTAATGTGATTCTTTTCCCCCAAAACACTACCTTTTAAAGAGCTGAGCTTTGTTTGTTTTTCTGAGTGTACAGATGACTGTCAGTCCTAAAGGAGCTTCCAGGGCCTTTGTGTTAACAAGCTACTTTGGTTTGCATATTCCATCCCTTAAAGTAGCACATGCATAATTTTATCATCATTGTGTGCCATCTGGAGTATGTTGATTGAACTACAGTTTTAAAATGAGGTCTAAGGAGTATTTTGGTTGCTTGTATCTGGGAGTATTATGTATTTCAAGGCCTCTTTGTTATATAATGTGTGTGAAGACTGGTTAAGACTTTGCCAGGACTTGTGGTAGACTATGAACTTAATTTTGGAAATCAGGCTTTTTTTTTTTACCCTGTCTGCTGTCCTTTTCCTCCATAGTGATCTGGAATCCAGTAGGGATGAAAACCAAATCTTATGCCTATCACAGAAGTGATGTCCCTAAATTTTCGTGATTCCTCAAATAAGGAACAAGCTGTGAACAAAGGAGGTTATGTTGGCTGCTTTACACTTCCAGATTTGAAGAATTAAAGGGAAAGTGAAGTAACAAACCACCTACAAAGAAAAGGTAATAAACTGATGACACTTTTCCAGGGTCATTTGACAAAGAAACTTGAAAGATATTTAAGTTCCCTTTTAACTTTTAAGCCATGAGGAAGAAGGCTAAGAGCAGGTCAGGAAAGAGAGATAACTACAGGAACAGAGATGTCTTTACTAATTGCAAGTTCATCTGAAGAAGGAAACTTCACAGGAAAAAAAGCTTCTACTGCCAGGAAAATGCCACAGGAAATGAAACCCTGACTCCTTAAGAAAATCCAGCCTAAGGCCAAAGATGCACATGATCTGCAGTCATTCCTTAACTGAGAGCTGCATTTCCTTGCGCTAAAAGGGAGATGATTTTTTTTTGGTGTTTTTTTTGTTTGTTTGTTTCGTTTGTGGTTTTGTGTGGTGTTTTTTGTTTGTTTGTTTGTTTGTTTTTCTTTCTTCTCTTTTACACATCTATGAGTGTCTTTATTTGGTTCATAACTGTATATTCCTAAAAGGTGAAACTGCAATGCACCTGCATTGCTGGCACGCTAGACAAGGCTGAGCTGAAGTTTTTGTTGGATCTGGATATCTATAAGAGCTAGATACAAGATTGTGTTTTTTTAAGGGGCTCACTGACCCGGGATGGTAAAAGTCAAGCTTAGAAATCTTGTGAGGGTGTCTTCCTTGCTGAACTTCTGCAATGCTGTGCAGCAAAGTTGTTCAAATAAAATTTTCATTTTTATAGAGGTTAAATTTCAAAGTGCATCCATTACAGGTGATCAGACAAAAGGTAGAAAGTCAGATTGGTTAGAGTAAGTTACTTCAGTATCTAGGAAAACATGATTTAGAGAAGGTATTTTTTGCCCATCACAATGCAGTACTGAACAGGGGCTGCTGTGTTACCTTACTCCAATTCTTTAATGAATCTTGGTTAAACAGTGGCGAAGACTAGACTCAGACAATTTATTTTATGCAATCTAGTGTCACTAGGACCACAGCTGAGATTACTTTAGGTAGCAAAATTTATCAGGGTTCATCCAATTGAAACAGTATAGATTAACTCCGTTGCCATAGAAACACAAGATTTTGGCATAGCTAACACAAGAATAGTACATCTAGCCTGGTATTTCACTTCTAACTAATGACTATCATCTGATTCTTCAAGGGATGATTAGAATAAAACACATATCATATGCACCTCTCCATAAATTGGAGACTATTGAAACACAGCATTCAGGGAGTTACCTGAAACTGGTGCAAAATTACTTCATGATATCCATACAGAAAACCACTAAAATTTCAATCATGTATGCAAGTAAATTAACTTCCTGTAAGGTAAGACTTCTGATTTTTTTTTCCTGACAGCTAATTGTTTATATTTATTTGGACAACTTTCAGACATCTTCAAGTATGTTTTATAATACAAGTCAACCTTCTGGCAAACAACAAAGTATATATTAAATCATATTAGTAGCTCAACCATTCATCTCATATGTCTTTAAAACTTCAACTTGTGTTTGAGTTTGCTGATTTCCTACAATATATTTAACATAATTTTTTTTCTGATAGCTATATCTAAAAGAATTTTCTTTCTTGACTACACAGTATTATTCCATCTTTTTACACGCGGGCATGACAAGCCCGCAGAAACTCACATGTATTTGAAGCAGAAGCAACCATTTTGGGAATGTGGCCTAACATTATGTGTTACGGAAGCAATGGCACTTGTCATTCCTGTACCAAGTTCAGCTCGTGGCTGAACAACGCTCTGTCTTTCACATATCCATTCTCAATTCAAAGCCTCTGTGTCAAAGAGAAATTATCACATCTTTTCTTAGTCTGTTCCAGTGATTAATCACTATAACTGGAAACATTTAAAGTCTTAATATTAGTTCCAGCTTAGATGCCTGGTTCTCAGACACCGCACGTTTTTGTGTCTTCAGCTAGTACATTTCAGAGATTTGTAACACTGGGCATCTTCTTCATAGGTAACAGGTTGCTGATTCAGACCATCTTTGTTATCAACCTTTTTCCCAAATAAATAATGCCAATAGGTTATTAAGTACATGCATAAAGATTAGCTAATTAAGTTTTTCACTCTGCAGGTTGTCATTTTAGATTGAAAGCAAAACGTATGCACATATACATTAGAAAGAATGAAATACTGGTAACAGTATCTCAGTGGAACTAGATACTACATTTTGTCTCTGGAACATCTTCACATTAAGGAGATGTTTATTCTAACAAGAAATGTAACTTGGAAACTGAAAAATACTGAGACAATCTTCACTGAACTAAATGCACTCTTTTCACCCCGTATTAGATGTCACTTTCTTTCCCCTTGGGTAAACCACCCCAGTGTTAAACACAGATGGAAGCTCACAGGTTAACAGAATCCCACCATCTCTATTTTTATGTGCAGTCTTTTAGTGATTCTTACGAAGCATGTATTCTGTTTAATTCTATTGGTATTCAGGGTCTGGGGAAAAAAACCTCAAACAAACAAACAAACAAAACCCCAGTAAATATTCAGTGAAAACCATACCAAAGATCTTTGAGATGTTTTCTGTCTTAGCAGGAGACTGGAAAAGTACATTATTTAGGAGAGCAGACAGGTGGCTATTTGATAGCATAGGATCTCTTTATTTTAAAGGATCTTTATTGTCTTGAACATTTTTTTTCTTAATATTATAGGCTCTTTGTCTTTCATGTGCCAAAAATCTTTCCACATAAATAGTATTGTGACGGGCTGCCCTCGGCATGGTGTCGGATGCTCACCCAGCTACCCTCTCATTCACTCTCCTCAATGGGACAGTAGGAGAAAATAAGACCAAAAAGATTATGGGGCAAAATAAAGACAAGGGAGATCACTTATCAGTTTCCATCATGGGCAAAACAGACTTGTCTTGAGGAAAATTAAATTAATTTTTACCATTTAAAATGGATTTGTGTAGTGAGAAAGAAGACAAAGTTAAAATAACACCTTCTCATCCTTGCTCAGGCTCAGACTGAGTCCTTCATTCTCCACTCCTCTCCCAAACCAAGAAGAGCATCCATATGGGGAAGGGGGCTGTGGCAAGTACACAACAGCTCCTCTCTGCTACTCATTCTTACTCATATTTTTCCCCTGCTCCAGTGTGAATGGCTAATAACAGGTGGCAGAGCCTCGATGTTTTTTCTCTATTGGTTTTAAACAGTTTACAGTAAAAATCTGTGTATAAAGACATATTTTTAAGACTGTTCTACTCTTCATTCTCCTTTCTACCCATGAGCGGGGGGCTACTTCATATCTCCTTGTGATCAGAGAATGAAAGAGGATTGAAGGAAAGAGACTGAGGGTAAATAAGACCGGGAACATGAGAGAGCATGTTTCATAGTGCATCACCAATTCAGGGTTTGGTGTGAATTTATCCTGTGTTGCATGTATTATGGCTAAGCTGTAACATACCTATTGTGAAACTTCAGTTTTGACTATAGGATCAGAATGGCTTTTCATTTTTAATGATACAAGACTGTGGAAAGAAGCTTAAAACTCTTCGGCTACATTCTAATAATTCAAAAAACGTAAGAAAACACAAAGATTTAATTCCCTATTTTATGATGAATATTTATCTTGTCTTACAATTTTTTTTTTTTTTAATGGGGGTGATATTACCTCTTTTCCAGTCAGTGGGAACTTCACCAGACTGCCACAACTTCCCAGATATGATGGATAGTGGCTTAGCAACTTCATCTGCCAGTTTCCTCAGGACCTGTGGATGCATCCCATCAGCTTCCATATTTTTCCTCTCTTCCTCTTGTCACTGAAGCTTTACTTGTTGCCTTTGATGTCCCTGGCCAGATTTAATTCTATTAGAGCTTTAGCTTGGCCAAGGGCATATTCTTCTCAAATGAATAGGAGAACGATTGTTTCAATGTTTTATTTCCATTCAATTGTTAGAAATGGCACCTAAAGCTATATATTCTGTCAATTCCAGGTGCTTGAACTCAGACACTTCTGCTGTTAAGAATATTCATCTTGGTGTTCAGGATTTTGTAACTTTTATATATACATGGATACCATATATACATGGTACCCACTTTTACAAAGTACACCTCAATAATGTCCATAGTACAAAATGTCCCATTTAGTACCATTTTTTAAACTTTTCCCAGCTAAAATGTGGTGCTGGCAATTTGTAAGTTGGTCAAAAGATGAACACTTTTTTAAGACTTGTCCTTCTGCAAAACATGATACATCCTTCCTAGACAGCAGTAAAAGGCATGAATAGTACTATGGATGAACAAACCCCAAAGGTTAAACATGCTTTGGATAGATTTCAGAAGTTTGGAACTTTACAGAGAATATTTAAGCACTTCAATTTTACTCTGCAATTCTACAAATTGCAAAGACACGGTTGTTCTCATCAGATACTTGATATTGATGGTTCTAAGCCAAACTGAATATGCCACTAGAACAGAGACAATATTTCTTCAATTCTTGCTTCTTAATATGGCCAAGGGTCCTGTGTGTGCACTTCTGCCAACAAGCAGGAGCCCAGTCTTGTTTTAGTTTGGTTTCAGCTAGTTGTTCTTCATCCGCTAACAATATATGAGCCAGTGCCTCAGTTAGGTTAGCAACAATAATGTTTTCATACACTATGAAGAATAATCAGAGAAAATTTTATCTGTATATCATTCATGTCAAAGTTCAAATTTCACACCAGCTCCTATAGGTCTACAAAATGCTGCTAAGAACAGAACAGAAAACAATCAGTACAGAGCTTTGAAAATGGAAATACTCACTATTTTTTTTTTGTTTTACTAATTCCTGCTAGGCAAAGGAAAAGAGACCGTTTCAGTGCTGGTCTCTCTGTTCTGCAATCGCCATGAGACAGGACATTATGTTACTGCGGGCAATGACAAAACACAAGGCAGAGGTCCAAGCTGATTTGAATGGAGAGCTACCCTCCATTTATTAACAGCAAGCAACCAACCCTAAGTACTACTAAACCTGATGCAAATCTATGACCTCCAACTTGTGTTGAGCCTAGGATGTTGGCTTCCCCTGAGATGCTCTAATCAGCTGCTGCTTTGCTTCTCAGTGGAATGGACCATTTGATCCTGGATGGAAGTCAGACATAGCAGATGAGATCCTCATGGTTTGCAGGATCTAAAATGTCATTGTGATGTGTAATATTAGCACTGTTATCTCTAATTGTTTTGATGTAGGGAGTTTGAGCTTGAGACTCCAAGATCTGTATCGTGAATTCTTTAGTTAAGTAATGGGCTTCTACTGAGTCAGACTGTGGCCAACCCATAACCCACCATAGGTACGAGCCAGAAGTGATGCACTTTAGAGCATCCCACTGTACAGTTGGTTTGAATGAGATCAAAGAATTGTGACAGGTCATGTGTCTGCACCACGTTGTGCTGGACACATGGATTAAGACATTCTTCTAAACATGAAAGAAGTAGAAGTCATGACAGTGTTACTCAAAAATCAGGGCTGGAGACAAAATGTCAAAGGAGAGTGAAACACTTTCACATCTTATGCAGCCCAAAACAACTTTGGAGCCCATGTAAACCTAGGGACTGATGCATGCAAATTCCTTCCTATGTGTGGAACTGCATTTGACATATTCCAGGTTTCAAATATTTTCTGCTTCACACATCAGTAATTTTCTCTACAAGGAAATGACATATTTAAAACTCACTCTCCAGCAGTTTTGTTGCTTCTGCATCCACTGTAGCTTCCCTAGAATGGCAAACACCTCTATTTTGGCTCCTTTTAATCTCCCCCCTTCATAAAGACTATGGACCTAATTATTCCTTTTCTTACAGTAATAAGAGCTACAAGCATTTTTCATCCTAATTTTTTTTTCCTGCAACATGGTGCTCAAAATACATAACTGCTTTTAGAGGTGTTTTCCCCTTTTTTTTTTTTTTAATTTTTTGGGGGTTGATGTGAGAAATTGGGGTTTAGTTTGAATCTGTTATAACATTAGTTTAACATTCTAGCTTTGAAGCCATGCTGAGGCAAGAGTTAACCACCGATGTTAGTTTGGTTCTGCTCTTGTATTACTTTAATTACTTTTACTTTGTTCTGTAGCCATAACGCTCTGTCCCTGCTGTCCTGTAACACACCCCATGATCTTAATCTCATCCTGTACAAACCACTCGTCTTGTATGAACCACTGATACAGTAAAAACCCAGTTTTGCCTGACCACATGCGCAGGGAACAAGGACTTGGCAACAAAAACGGTAGGGGGTGAAAAGTGCACCGTGACGAAGACCTGCAGTCTTCATCCCAACGACCCCCAGAGTAAACTACGCAGGTGCAAAGAAGAGGAGTCCAGGGTGTGACATATGCTAACGATTTCTTAGAACTAATTATAATAAACCCACCTTATTCTCAGAAATGTATGAATATGTAACCAAGAATCATGTATATGGAAAACTTTTGATTATATAAAGAATCTACTTAAGCTTTAAGGTGTGCAAGTTAGGTGGAGTGATCTCCACCCCTTGCACCCGGCACTGTAATAAACATACCTGCTTTATAACTATCCGTGAGTTGTAGGGTTTGTTTCCACACGTCAGGGGAGAGAAATATAGAAATCTTGATTTTCTTATATATGGTTAGGCCAAAACTGGTTTACTTTTCTCTCATTTTTTCCTCAAATTTTCTGGACTTTTTAAAACCGTTGCCTTTTTAAATTAGAAGCACTCAAAATACACAAAAAAATTTAGACTGAAGTTTGATCCATTTTAAATTTAAAAATAAACTAATGGTAGACAAATTTTAGAGCAAACCTGTCAGAAAGTCACTCACACATATGTTTCTTTAGAACCACGTTCTGCCTTCACATGCCTTTACGTATCTCATAATTGTTTGTCATCTGGATATGTATCACCCTTCAATTCAATGGGTATCCTTTAAACTAGATTAGATTGAACAAAATTCTTCATGATCATTCATTTGCTATTATCTTCAAGCATGCTATCCACTGGCACTACATTTTTTAAATCTAACCCAGCTAATAAATATTTCAGAATTTGACAAAAAAATACCATAGCTATTGTATTCTAATGACAGGACAAAACTGATTACTTTGATACAGGAAAGTATTTTAACAAAAAGTAAGAAAGGACTGCTTAAAAACAAACAAGAAAAGCCTGTAGCCAGATCTACAGAGCCAGAGCAAACTCGTAACCAGAACTAAAATGCTGTTACTTGAGTCAACGTGCAAAAAATATTTTGCATTTCTCAGCAGGAGGAATTGTGTATAAGGACTTATATTTGTTAAAATTGCTTCAAACATTCTCTGACAATCATAAAAACGAGTAGAAGTGACATTTCTCTGGATTCTGTCCATATAATTCTCTATTGATCTTGGTTAATCTTTAGATGTTATCCTTCTTTCAAGGTCACACACTTAACAGTAATACCTACATTGCTTACATGGTCGTAAAGTAGTAGAACCTATGTAATGCCGTTGGGTTCCTGAAACAATATCGCATCTTGCCATGGCACGAGCCAATTACCATACTGAACAGACTATTTTAGAAATGTTTGGGTTGATTTTTCAATTCAGTCTGGAATGTAAATACAGTCAATGTTACGTACACAAGAATAACTGCAAATGAAAATTCTGACATATTTTTCAAAGCTTCTGGAAGGAAACATTTTGTGTGACAATTCTTGCTATCATTTCATTTTACAAGAAACATCTGGAGAAATTATTTTAATCTATGTGAAATCGTATACTTCATGTTGTGAAGATGAAAACAAAAAAAAAATCTATAGTTCTTTATTTCCAAAGAAAATACCTTTGTCACTGGTGGGCTTCACAGCACAACTGACAAAACTCAGGAAAAAGACACATAATGGCAGACATAGTCCATGGAAAAACAAACAAATACGCATCCAACCTTGTATGAAAGCACTTTTGCCATTTAAACATCTCATTTTAGACACCATACATTTTGTTCACATTGAAGAAAACAAACAAATATGTTTTGTATATTTAAACCTTGTGGAATATTTAAGTCTCCTAAATTTGATCTCCATGTGTCCTTCCCCATGCAACGTTTACTTTGTCTTTACTATGCATCTCTGACTTACCTGTTGAGGTGGGCAAAAATGATTCACAAAACTATACGTGGCTTCTAATGCTGGTCCTGCAGTTGCCCTAGTGTAAAATAAATTAGTCCTCCATGACAAGCTCAATCTTTTTATTTTAGATAACATCCCAACATCTTCACCAGCACCTAGAATGAGAAGAAGCACCCAAGGAAGGTCATATTTTACTATGATAATACACTCAACTGAGAGTCCAGGTGCTTTTGGACCACTCCCCACAGTTACGTCTTCTCAAGGGAAAAATCAAAATATTTTTTTTAGACAAAAATGAGAAGGATTCCATAGAAACTATTCTATCAAAGTGATTACAGCTTTCTGTTCTCTTGATTTCCTACAGTAGTATTCCAAGTAAACTACAACTGAATGAAAAAAAAAAATAACTGAAGTCCAGGAGACTAATGTGCTTTATCCGAAATGTTGATGGAAATATAATATTAAGGACATCTTGTGGGTTCTCTCTTATTTCACAGAGTATTTCTCTCTCAAAGGGTGCTTGTTACAGCAGTGCTTCCCATTCTGGCCCCAGGCCCCTGAGGAACTCATCAGTGGTCCTTCAAGGTTCATTAGAAGACATTTACGTAGCTGTGAAACTGAGCCACCATTTACAAACAAGGGTCTTTGCAGAACAGAAGAGGTAGTTTCCCAGGAGTTTTAAAGTGGAAAGAAGGAAATCGATATGTGGTTTTAAAAATAACTCTGTTCAGAGAAGAGAGACAACAGTCACACAATGGGACATTTTATAATTGTTTACTGTGTGTGCTACAGTATCAGGCAGAAAGCATAGGGGTTTCTATGTCATGCATTAAGCAGAAGGCATTTTTCCCAATGGAAAATAATGCCAATAATTGATATACAAATTTTTAGTATGTTTCAGAAGCAGAAACTATTTTAAAGAAAGATAGAAATATCTAAGAAAAATTGGAAATAGATGGTAAAAGACATGTAATTATCAGCTACAGTTTCAAACATTTTTCTTTCTAATGAGTTATCTTACTTTAACTTTTTTCATTGAGCAATGAGAGCCACCATCTGTTTACATTAAATGGTTTGTATTTACCTTAACTGGTTTGTAGTCACACTATAACCAGCCATCCAGCCTGGAGGCAGGTATCTCCTACTGTGGGGCGATAGCAGCGGTTAGCACTTGGTTTTCATGGATCGATCGGCTCCACCTGGCTGTGTGAATTTTACAGTGCTTAATGCTTCAGAGCTCTCAATTTGGAAAGTCAAGTCATCCCTGTTTCCAATTCCCTATTCTCCTAAAATTTAAAAATCCATTGCTAGATGACCAATCAGCCCACAAATTCTTTTGGGAATCTGCCCAGACTATTGCTCAGATTATGGCAGTATACCCGCAACCCGTTACACAGACATGAACAGGCACAACCTGTATTAAAGAAAACCGGTTTAATTTTGAGATCTTGGCATAGATTAGTGCTCACATGGAAGAGAGAATCAAATCCCTTAAACAGGATAGTCAGTGGTAGCTTCTATTACAAAGAACCTTGCAATAACATCTTCAGCTAAGTTGGGCAAGATCCCTTGAACCACTGCTCTGCTTGGCTGCTCTAATCCAGCTGGCCCATGCTCTGAATGTGACTCCTCTAGCACATGCATGATGCATTGCAATTGACTACATTAAACTGCATTAAAAACACCTCCTAAGTATCTTACATACAACAGACTGTCCTATGTGACCTTTTCTGCCTCTGAGAGAACAGTTCCTATTGACTGTTTCGAAGTGTCTTATGCCTGTACAGTTTCATCAATTTTGCAGCAGAAACCCCTGGGGGAGTGTCTGGAAGGAAGGAACAGATTCTTCCCCACAGATGTTGGTCATCACATTTAAGGACACATAATTGGTCTATACACAAAGAAATGTATGTGTTTGGATTTTTTTTTTTCCAGAATTCTTCCTTAAATTTATGTAATTAAAAGCTATCAAAAAATAATCAGATTACAGCTGTTAAAAAGCACCTGTATCTGAGAAATCAAAATATTTCTATAAACACTGCACTACAAAATGCAGCAGTTACCCACAGAGCACAAGAGAGACCTTCTACCATTGCCTATTTCATTTTATACTACATTCTATTTTTTCACCATTTAAGAACTTACATTATCTTTGTCACTGAAGAAAAACACAACATCCACAAAATAAAAGTCCTGCAAAACAGCATCAAAGTTAATATTTAACAAAAATCCTGAATTCTTAGTTGTAGAGATTTCCTCTATTATTCTTTGCTTTAACAGCCCATAAAATGATAAACAAACAAAAAACCATACCCCCAAAAAAACCACCAAAAACCAAACACCAAATCAACCAAAATAAAGGAAGAATGGAAGAAAAAAAAAGTGTTAATACAAAGAACAAAACAAACAAACAACAACAGAAAAACAATACTGCGTAAAAATTTCTAAAATGCCAAAGTGTCTGAGAAGCTTCACCCCATTTTCAAAAGACGTGCAGGGGAAGTAGTAACCTAGAATTCTCAGTAAATTTTGGGAAGCGTATTTAGACAGATGTGTGCAAAGTCCTCTATTTAAGCTCCACACTAATTAGCTGCAGAACACCTGATTCTAGATGTTATACACCTGCATTAAAATTTTGTTTAGGGAGACCTCATGTACCATGATAGAGAAATTGGATGGTTTCTAGTTTGGAAACCAGCCTGGGGGCTTTTTACACAACACTTCTTCTACTTTTCAGATACCAGAAAATAAGAAAGGAAATTGATAAGAAATGTTTTCCTTTACATCAGCAATCAAATTATGCAGTTGCAGGACAAATCCATACTTTAAACTACTATGAAAACTGCCAGCATAGAATCACAGGATGGTTT
>NW_010241759.1:0-8783 GCF_000690775.1 Eurypyga helias | reverse complement strand
CCATCCATGTCACTGACAATGTTGTTACATTTGAAGTAACTTAATCACAGACATACCACGTTATCTGACCCTAAAAATAGTTTCAAGAAAGGTTCTGCAGAATATAACTACTTATGTCCATAGTTATTTGACTACAAAAAAGCTTAACATTTTTCAGTCAGATTGTTTTTAGGTTAAAGAAAAGCTGAGAAACTCAGTATATGTCGCTTTACATGTGTGAAGTTACTCATACTCTTAATGTTTGCAGAGATCAGTTGGGAGTAACTGCCTCTAAATTATATGCCTGTGTAATATCACTGTCTAACCAGTAAAAAGCCATGCAAAATAAGTGATGGTTTTAGCTGTGTTAATATTTTAACTAGCAAATTCCTATCAGAATGGAAAATTAAAAACCAATGCAAAGCATTTTAGATGGTTGTGGTGAAAAATCAGAGTTCATCATGGCCAAGCACTGTAATATTTCAAATGCTGGATTTGTTTGGGTTTTATCTAAAACGTGCAAGGTGATATATCTTAAATATTATTACTTTACCACCCTGCATGCAAACACACTGGAGATGTTTGGGAAGCAGACTTCCTTACGGTGATGTGTCAGAAGACTTGCCTCAAATAAAACAGTCAGGAAAAAAAACAAGAAATAGAAGATAAAACCATACAGAGATTATGTCAAGTGAGGTTTCACCCTACAGCCTTATGTCTAAGGAAAAAAGCAGGAAAGAAACATGTTAAACAGATTATTGTTTTGTCACTGTCAGACTACACTCATATTTATTTATCCTTACAATTATTCTGAGGAAAAAACCAACTACTACTAGGACCTATTTGCTGATGGGCAACTGAGTAACAGTGAGATAAAATCAGCAAAAGAAGCCACTCAGTGAGCCACGAGCAGAACCCAGACATTCAAAGGCAAGGGTAAGAGTCCCTGCCCTGTAAGCCTCTACTTCCCAATGTTGAGGGAACAGAGATTTCCAGAGGACATCTGGGAATCTTCAGCTGTTACTGACACATGAAAAAAAATTCCTAGCAATGCAGTTGAGATGTGCATAATTTGAAATGAATCAGGTCCACTTACTTTAAGTTCGAGGAACAAGCAAAAGTAGGAAGCAAAAGCTTTATGTTGTGTAAAGGCACTTTCTGAGCTGAGCAGTTGTAAGACCTTGAATGACCCAAAGACAAACTATCCCGAAGTTCCTCTTTGATACTTGCCATAACAAAAAAACGGTAGTCATTTAGGAAGCAGCACACAGCGGCTTGAAAATTAACCCAAGGTAGGATATCTGCTTCAGAAATCGGCTTGTGAAAGAGATGGAATTATTTACGGTCAAATGAAGGTGGGAAATCTCAGGATTTAAAAGCAGCATAGTCCAACAGATAATCTGCCAAAGTATTTTGAATTGCTGCATACAACTATGAGTAAAGTCATGGATGAGGTTTCCACATGAGCAGTACTCATCATGGGTGGACTCAGGAAATTTGTATCTCTGTTCTACACATGCAAAATGTAGAAGATACCTTTTTTCTCCCTTTTGTCTTGTAGACGGTGAACTCTTCAAGTCAGAAGGTTTGCTTCAATAGGTGTTTGTACAGTGCTTTGCACTGTGGACATGCTCACTGTCAATGGCAATAAGCTCTTTCCTTTTTTTTTTCAGTGACCTCTATTATCAACAGTGCAGAATAGCATCTCCCTTCCCTACTGCAACTTAGATTTTTTCTAAACTCCAAAATACGATTCTGAACTGAAGCCTCTTCTTTTCACAAAGATCTATTATCCCTCTCTCTTTACCTCTGTTACTGCAGGGAATACAATAATCTGTTTTTTTCTTAGCTATATATCTCAGATTGCACTCCATCTCATCATCCCTCGTATCGATCCCTGAGGGGTGTCACTCTGCCAGCTGGACCCTGTACTGCTGATCAATACCCTCTGAGCCCAGCAATCCAGCCAATTTTCCACTAATCGAGCCCACATTTTGTCATTCTTACTAAAAGAAGGCAAGGAGGCTAAGAGAAGTTGTTGCAAAGCCCTTCCTAAAGCCAAGGTATACAACTTCCACCGCTCTTGCATTGTCCATTGAGGCAGACACCCCATCAGAAGGCAATTAGACTGGTCAGACCTGGAAATGATTTCCAGAAGGATTTGTTCCATTACTTCCCCAGGTATGGTGGTAAGGCTGACCTGCCTTTAACTAGCTTGATCCTCCTTCATGTCCTTCCTAAAGGTGGGTGTCACATCTACCTTTTCCCAAGCAACAGTAAGAAATTCTGGATTGTCCTGACATTTTAAACAATATAGAAAACGGCCTTGCAATGACATTGGCCAGTTCTCACAGCACCATCTATTGCCTCCCATAGACTTGTGCATCTCCACGAGTTAAGTGCTCCCAAAAACTGTCCTGTGTTCCGGCTGACAGGCCAACTTTATCGGCGAAAACTGAGGCAAGAGAAAAGCCAATGATTGCTTTGTTCTTTCCCACATTCCACGTCAGTAGCTCCCCCTCTCCACTGGACAGTGGGCCCACATTCTCCTTAGCCTCCCCTCTTCTGTCAATGTACATAAAGAAACATTTTTGTTGTCCTCCATGTCACTTCTAGTTTCAGTCCCAGCAGTGCTTTGTCTTCCTAACTCCATCCTTTCATGCTTTAGAGATGTTTCTACAATAAATTCTCACCAGGTAGCCCATCCCTGCTTCCACTCTCTGCAGGCTTCCTTTTGCACTTGGCACAGGCAGGAGTCTTTTCTTCATTCATGCTGGCCCATGCTCAGCTTTCGGCAAAGTGAACAGGCTCTTCTTGTGCTGTAAGGATGTTGTCTTTGAAGATCAACCAACTCTCCTGGACTCTCCTTCGACTGCCAGGGCAGTCTGCCCTTGGATCCTGCCAGTAACCAACTGCTATTTGCCCTCCTGAAGTTCAGGGTTATGAGTCCATTTGTTTTGCTCACTTTTAGACACTATAAATAAATAACCCCACATATTTACGAAAACTCATTCCCTTCAAGGTTTATTCTTTTCTGTGATTTGAGTCACCCACCCTGAACTAAATTAAACAAGGACATACAGAAGATGACTATATTTTGTTAAAATTTGGATCAATCAGGTTTTTTGCTATTTCTTTTGGGGTGATGTGAGCATCTACTTTTACTTTTTCATCTTAAATAATGTTTGGACTCTTCTGACTCTTTCATTGCCTGTACTTCCCGTAAGAACCATTCATATTATTGAAATAAATGTTTTTCCTGCTTGGGATCTCCTCAGTTATTCCAAGTGCCATCTAGGCATGTTACAATACTCATCTTTGACAGCGATAAAATACTGCCTTTTCCTCAACATTTTAAACATCCATGCTTCTTAAAATAAGTTTTTAAATAATGATTAAAATCAGCTTTTAAATAAAGAGCAGAAGCAATCTCATGTATAATTTCGCATGACTCTTCATCTTACATCATTATAGATAACTGATGTAAATAGTTCTCACAAGAAGAGTTTATTATACACAAATTAAAGCTTCTTTCTGCCATTCTGATCCTAGATTAGACAAATTACTTCAAAACTGTGGTCTAAACTGCACCCCAAGACCAAGGAAGTCCACTATACTTGTATTACTTCAAGGCTCTTGTAGGGATGAAGAAATCCTAGGAATGTTAGCTGCTGTTGCTGGATCTTAACTTATTCCCTCAGACCTAAAGAAAAGTTTATCTCCTGGGGAAACACAACCATAAGCCTAAACAAATAGCATTTATGTCACTACCTCTCCTTGGGGCTCCCATTAATACGGCAAGCGCTAATGTTCTACTAAATTATTTATTGGCTGAAATGGAATTTAGATTTGTGCTTCGGCAGTCTCTAAGTCAGATCTTAATTATTACATGCCTGTCAGCTGATATCTTTTTTTAGCTACAATTATACCTCAAACTTTACTTGGATGTCTGAATTCAAAATAACAACTTCAAAGGGTCAGTAAACAAGGAATTTAAAACTGTGTGTGGAAACATTTCTCAAGTAAGCAGACTCTTCATAAATTCAAAATCAATCTGTACTAGAAAGAAACAGAAAACAAAAGATGTAACACAAATACTTGAAGTCAATTCACTATAAAAAAAAAGCAAGACTGCTTAACTTTTAATCGTAAAGTATTGTGCTGTTTTTAGTTGAGCAGCTAATTTTCTTCACAGTAGTTAGTATGAGGCTGTGTTTTGGATTTGTGCTAAGAATAATATTGATAACACCCTGATGTTTTCAGTCGTTGCCAAGCAATGTTTATATCAAGTCAAGGACTTTTTCAGTTTCTCATACTGCCCTTGTGTTCCCAGCTTCTTCTCTACGAGAAGCTTCTTCTGTACAAGAAGCTGGGAGGGGACAAGCCCAGACAGCTGACCCAGACTGACCAAAGGCACATTTCACACCAGCAAATGTCATGCCTGGTATGTAAGTTGTGGGAGTTGGCCAGGAGAGGAATCACTACTAGGGGACCAGCTCAGCGTCAGTCAGCCAGTGGTAAGAGTTGTATCATTTTGTTTTCCTTCCCTTTTTCCTTTTTTTTTTTTTTTAATTCCATATTATTATCATTAGTAGTAGGAGTATTTTCATTAGAATATAATATAAGTATTAGAACTAGTAGTGTTGTTATTCTATTTAATTTACTTTCAATTACTAAACTATTCATAGAATCACAGAACGGTTTGGGTTGGAAGGGACCTTAAAGACCATCTAGTTCCAACCCCCCTGCCATGGGCAGGGACACCTTCCATTAGACCAGGTTGCTCAAAGCCTCATCCAGCCTGGCCTTGAACAATTCCAGGGATGGGGCATCCACAGCTTCTCTGGGCAACCTGTTCCAGTGCCTCACCACCCTCTCCAGGAAGACTTTCTTCCTGATATCCGATCTAAACCTCCCCACTTTCAATTTAAACCCGTTACCCCTTGTCCTGTCACTACAGGCCCTTGTAAAAAGTCCCCCCCAGCTTCCTTGTAGGCCCCCTTCGGGCACTGGAAGGCTGCAGTTCTTAGCTCAACCCATGAGTTCTCTTATCTTTTTCATTTGATTCTCTCCCCCATCCTACTGGGAAAGGGGGGGAGGTGCACGAGCGGCTGTGTCGTACTTGGTTGCTTTCTGGGGCTAAACCACGACAAGCATTAAAGGAAAATACTTTCTGTCAGAATTGTCAGACACATATAGCTCACTGGACTTAGTATCAGTTGTAACGTGTGCTTAATTTTGCATTTTTATGAAATGTGTTGCTAATATTTCTTACATTACTGTAATAAAAGAAGGATGCTTGCTTTTTCTCTGGAAAAGTTTTCAGCGCTTTAACTGCTCCAGAGACAAAGAATTTTTTTTTCAAAACCCACTGATTTTTTCTTATTTCTTATCACAAATGGCTTTTTTCTGCAACTGCAAATCTTCCGTGTGTGTAATTCCCGCAGCCTGTCTGCAAAGAGGATTCATGAACATGCCCAACCTCTCAGCAGCTCAGGGCTATTGAGGCCACTCCAGATCACCAGTGCAGTGCTGCAGAAACACCGACACAAGGGACGGGCTGACCCTGGCTGGAGGCCAGGTGCCACCAAAGCTGCTCTGTCACTCCTCAGCTGGACAGGGGAGAGGGAACACAACGAAAAGCTCATGGATCGGGATAAGGACAGGGACATCGCTCACTAATTTACCACCACAGGCAAAACAGACTCAGCTTGGGGAAATTAGTTTAATTTATTAATAATCAAATCAGGGTAGGATAAGGAGAAGGAAAACTAAATCTTAAACCACATTCCTCCCACCCCTCCCTTCTTCCCAGGCTCAGCTCTGCTCTCCATTTCTCTACCTCCTCCCCTCCAGCAGCACAGGGGGATGGGGAATGGGGGCTGTGGTCAGTCCATCACACGCTGTCTCTGCTGCTCCTTCCTCCTCAGGAGGCGGACTCCTCCCACTCTGCCCCTGCTCCAGCGGGGGGTCCCTCCCACGGGAGACAGTCCTCCATCACCAGCTCCAATGTGGGTCTTTTCCATGGGGTGCAGTTCTTCCCAAACTGCTCCAGTGTGGGTCACTTCCACAGGGTGCCGTCCTTCAGGAGCAGCCTGCTCCAGCCTGGGTACCCCAGGGGTCACAAGTCCTGCCAGCAAACCTGCTCCAGCCTGGGCTCCTCTCTCCATGGGGCCACAGGTCCTGCCAGGAGCCTGCTCCAGCACAGGCTTCCCATGGCTCACAGCCTCCTTTGGGTATCTTAATATCTTAATGGTCTCAAGCTGCGCCAGGGGAGGTTTAGATTGGATGTAAGGAAGAAGTTCTTCACCGAAAGGGTTATCACGCACTGGAACAGGCTGCCCAGGGAGGTGGTGGAGTCACCATCCCTGGATGTGTTTAAGAGACGGGTGGATGAGGTGCTGAGAGATATGGTTTAGTGGCGGACAGATACGGTTGGACTGGATGATCTCTAAGGTCTTTTCCAACCTAGTGATTCTATGATTCTATGATCTTCCCGCTCCAATGTGGGGTCCTCCCTAGGCTGCAGGGGAGTCTCTGCTCCCTCGTGACCCTCCATGGCTGCAGGGCACAACCAGCCTCACCATGGTGGGCACCACAGGTGCATGGAGCACCTCGTCTCCCTCCTTCTCCACTGACCCGGGTGTCTGCAGAGCTGTTTCTCTCACATATTCTCACTCCTCTCTCCGGATGCTGTTGCACAGGCTATTTTCTCCCTTCTTAAATATGTTATCCCAGAGGCATAACCACCATTGTTGATGGGCTCAGCCTTGACCAGTGGTGGGTCCCTCTTGGAGCCGGCTGGCATTGGGTCTGTCAGACACAGGGGAAGCTTCTAGCAGTTTCTCACAGGAGCCACCCCTGTTAGCCCCCACTACCAAAACCCTGCCACGCAAACCCATTACACAGCAAAATTAAAGAGGAGGAGCTATACTGATAATCAGAATGAAGAAAGACAACTGCTGATCTAGAAATCATCTCTGGCCACAGAAGATATCGTGTGACTTTAGTAAAGGCAAATTCACAAAGCTGCTGGCGGAAACTTCTCCATTTGTTAATCTGTTTAATCAAATTAGGTTCTTATTACAGAGTGGATATTTTTCCTGTAGAAATAGAAAACTTGTAAAGTACACAAGAAGAGGAGACAGCTGGCATCAACACCACTGTAACCTGCACTACAGTGCAAGCAAGACCAAAGGACAACGAATTTTCCCAAAAAGACCTTTAGACTCAAATGATACACTAAGCCTCTGATGAACAAAAAGGAAATAATGAAAGCAAGAAATGGGAAGAAAAAACTCAATGTAGGCAGATAAAACAATTGAGAGTGTGCAGTCTCTAGCCTCTGCCATGAGTTTTGTTGGCTAAAAAGCACCTTAGCCTTAGGCATGTTGCAGAAAAAGTAAGGAAATGCCTTGAAGGGACAGCAGTTAATGACATGCCAAGTTGCACCCAGGTGAAATCTTGACAGTATGGAAGGAAAGAAAAGTAAATGAACTTTGGAAAATCTTCCTTCCATCTAAGACAAAAGACCAGATAGTAAAGAAGGGGAAATAGAAAAATAAATCAGTAACAATGAAGCGGCAGAAAATTCTCCTTCTCTCTGTGTAAAGTTTCTACCTTGAAAAGCTAAAGACTTGAAGCAGATTGTGTCAATCAAGTCAGGATGAAATATACTGAGGGATAATATTGTTGCCATCCACATATGTTGCTTGGAAATGACCGATGTCTTGCTACTGGGAATAGGACATTAAGAGAGCTACAAAACACACACAGATATAGATGGAAGGAACAACCTGAAGAGTGTCTGAGAAATACTAGTGAAGAAACACATTTTAATTTGATTTAATGGAAAATTAAACCTGGCTTGCAAAAGAAAAACTGAGAGAAGAAAGTTTAAACAGCTCAGAGACAGACGATTTGTACCAGCTACATCCAAGCAGAGATACAGGAAAGAAAACTGCTCCGGAAGGCAGGATGGGTGTCCCAGGTCCAGGGTCCAGCAGCTGCAGTCCAAACGCATCTGCTGGGGAAGAGAGGAAAGTGCCGGGGGGGCAAAGTTGTTGGTACTGTGCCTTGCTAGAATTAGGGATTAAAAATAGGTACAAACTATTGTTCATCGCAAAGTAACAGACGATCAGATTGCAAAATGTTTTGGGCAAAAATATTTAGTGCTAATGCAGTGCATGGTATGAGACTAAGAAGAGGGAGAGAGAGCTTTCCTAAGGACACTATTTTGGCAACTGATGCGCACGTTTAACTGCAAATTATAAAAAAAAATAAAGACCCTTTAGCAGCAGCAAGTGGGGACAATTTGGGGTATGTGTAAGATGAAAGAACTGCGAAGAATCTTCTTTCCTTTGTAATCTCACACATGAGGTGTCATGACAAAAGCTACATAAACTAGCATTGGGTTTTATTACAAAATCAGGAGTCCTTTCAGGCGGCGGCTGCTGTGACGAACGCTGAAATACTGAGGAGAGGTAAAACATTTAAAATCTAATGATGAGGCAGTTCAAGGTCAGGCCGTTCCAGCAACTTCCTTCCCCCTTGAGGTCTTGGTCGTCGTGGGAAAATAATGCTAACAGAAATACCTGAGAAACTATCAGATCCTACGGATTCACTTTTTATTTCTTCCTTCATTTTACAGTTCAGGATTTCCTTCAGTGCCGGGAAAGCGACCTCTGCACCCTTGGGGCATGAAGGTGCCAAGGCCGCATGCAGCCCTGGGCAGTGGAGCTGAAGAAGCACCTGAGAAGAGCAGGGCCCGCGGGCCCCCCAGACACGGTAGGACCCCCTCAGAC